>NC_068356.1:88846190-89152440 GCF_020536995.1 Dreissena polymorpha
AAACGTTGTTGCCGGATCCATAAAGTGACATGCGTAAGTCGTTCATGTGAGCTTTAATCATGTTCGAAATACAGTCGATTGCACTTTGGATTGATACGATTTTGTGTTGAGTTTCTTGTTTAAGTCTGTTAAAGATGGATTCGGCATTGCTATTTGTCCATAGTTGTGATATTTGTTTTTGTTTTAATGGCATATACACACATTTTTTTTCAATTTTTGGTATCAAATGTCGTTCAAAGTATTTTGAGAAATTGGCATTGTCACTTATTATTTGTTTTACGTCATCTGCTCGCTTGCTAAATTGAACGTCGTCGGCACTAAATACTAATCCGCACGAAGGACGGAAAATGGAATTGATCACTTGTTTTCTTGTTCGTTCACTAATTCCCTCCATTTGCATCCGATGTACGGTATTATACTATCCTTTACATGTTTTGTACAAAGAGGCAAAGTCGACGTCGGAAAGCTTTTCCGAAGAGCGTTTCTCAGAGCTGTTTCGTCGTCAGTTCCAAACGTGAAGTTTTCAGCACCTAATTTATTTCAAATATGATCAAAAAAGGTTTGATATGCGTGTTCCTGTCCATTAAACTGTAAACATATAGGACCCATTGTGATTGGAAATTGATTGTTTTTTTCTTCTTGTGACCGACTGATTTGAAAAAGATAACACTGTAACACAAAATCTGCCGATAGTAAACGCCCTGTTGATTCCGGTAACACTTCCGCTGTTTCCTTCACAATTTCGTTTAAGATCTTAAATTTGATTTTCATGATATATTATTATAACAGGGTCTTTATTTTTGGTCAATATAATTTCTTGCACGAAGTCATTGTTATTTAGATCTGATATAACACTTTAAACTTAGTCTGCTACATTATCTGATCTTCTCGGGATGTTTTACACTTTCTTTTTTTACATTATATATTTTGTCTTGCAATTGTCTGACAGTTTTTTGTGCTTGGAAGCTGTCATCGGTGACCATTTCACTCACTACTTGAGTTGCTGTTTTTCGTCCTTCGTGTACTTTGTTCGAAGCGACACGGAGTATTTCGGGATTCGTTCGCTTATATTTTTCGCCTGATTTGGCATTACCGTGTGTTTGAATCGCTGTTGGTGCTCCTAAATACTCGGCAACACATTTCAGATGCAGATGGACCATGCTGCTGGTTGCTTCTGTGACGATTGAAATGCGTCTCGAATAGGAATCGCCCTTGAATTTCAAATAGTATCGATGTAGTTTGCAAATTGATTCCGGTTCAGGGTCATATGGCACATATCAGATTGTCTTGTTAATCTCGTTCTTGGAACAGTATACCCCTTTGTGTTTGTACACAGGGTTTAATGCCGCTGCTTTCAGTAAATATCTTATACTGGTTTACAGTGGTACCAGACTCCAATATGCCACAGTCGTCAACAAATTCAAATCTAGATTTGATGCTTCCATGGTGCTTAAGTAAGACATACGCGTTTATTTTTTCACCGCACGGGATATACTTATTTTTGGTTTCTGTCTTTAGAATCTTAAATGGTTTCTCATTGTTGAGAACATTCGACCCGGGTAAATTTTTAATTCTGTTAATCTATCTGAATATCCGTCAATAGTCCTGGTGTCGTTAGTAAGGCGTTCCCGCGAATGCCCACATATCGCTTTCGGAGAGCCGTTATTCGTTAAATATTTTCGTCTCTTAACTGTAATTCGCCTCGCTGGTAGATTAGTTGAAATGTCGTCTTCGGTGTCCATCGTTCCATCAAGATGCCCTTCAGATGGGCGTGTGTCGTCACTGTCTGATAAGACTTCATAGCAGTTACCGCTACATACCGAAGTATCTGACCTTGGACGCTTCGGGGAGACAATGCAACACTTTAGTGGCACTGTCGATACCTTTGATACGTTAATATCAGCGTCGCTGTTGCCGTCCCTCACTGTCGTGCCGTTAGTTTGTGCCTGTTGCTGCGTTACCGCACACAAATTATTAACCGAATAATACATATCGCTGACTGGCACACGTCCCATCTCATACCATAAGATAGTCAGCATGTCCTCGTTGTCGCATTTCTCATGGGTAAACACTGTTTTGAGTGCCTTGTATGCGTAGTCGTCGTTTTTGTTGACGAACGGATAAAGCAACTTGATCGGCTTGGATGCAACATCCGCCAAGGCGAGAATCGTCCAGCCGGCCAAGTAACAGCTCACTACTGCCGAATCCAGGCATGAACGATTGTAGCTTTCCGCCTACTTGTCGAGTTTTTCTACGAGCTGGTGAGATCGGTAATAGCGGTCTCTCTGCACCATATTAAAACACGTGTAATAACGCAACTCCCAATACTTAGTCCTTCGTGTCGACAGAGGAGTATAGACACTGCGTTGAACAAAATATCGCCTTTTCCGGTGGTGATTCTTGGCAAGCCTGGCTCATCAGTGTAGATGTACAGTCCAGAATATCGCTGGCTACGAGATCCTCGGCGGGGAACGTTTTCACTGTCCCAGTAGGCACCATGAGTCGACCTCGAAACATTATCTCCCTCGACACCGCAGCTTTCAGCGCTCCGATGTTGTCCGTCTGTGCGGCCTTAAAAAATAATTTCGTACGCTTAAATTGCAGTACGAACATTTTGCATTTTGTATGGGTATTATGCATATATACAGTAATCAGATTAAATTGCTTCCGAATTCATGTATACAGCTATTGAAACAGCACGTAGTTGTGGCAAGACTCTACATTGCATATGTGTTTGTATAAAAACATTAAAATCAGTCGAACATATTTTTGACGATGCTGGAACAGCATCGTCTAAGGTATGATGACCATCAAATTTTTTTTCACAATGGCGACCTATGTAAAAGACCGAGCCAGACCGATTGAGATATCTCGATTTGTCAGTTACTTCCCTTGGGCATACGCCACTGCGTAGGAGATTGCTCGTTGATTCTCATAGCAGAGTTGTCGTTCGTGTTTCAACATTCAACAATGGCCACCCCAATGAAAGTCTCGATTCAAAACTTTCTTACTGCATAAATTGGCTTGTTTCGCTATTTAGAAGCTGTCATTTATGATATATGAATTATTTATTCACTAAACTTCCGCTAATGACAACAATGGATGGAATTCGAAGGATATATTCGATGTGAATGGATCACTTTCTACAACAATGACTTCGCCCATGAGAGACTTGATAACACTCGTGTCAAAACTTTCTTACAGCTTAAATTGGCTTGTTTCGCTATTTAGTAATGCAACAATAAATGGAATTCGAAGGATATATTCAATGTGAAATGAAGCACTTTCTGGATCTCGACAGAGGCAAAACTGGCATACTGATGATACTGGTATATTTAGTTATCAATTTAAGTCACATTTTGCTTTATAAATTTTGTTCGAGCATTTTGCGACTTATTGAATGGCTATGATACCCAATATCAACAGCTCATATAAAATTTGCATATCACCAAGCTGTCCTGAAATACAACATTGATTACAAACTCTTAACTCAAATAACTGGTTTGTATGAATTCTTTCTTTTTTCTATTTAAGCAGTTGATATCATAGTCCAAATAATTAGACGTAATTTACCGTTTAGTCCATGTATATCGACCTCCTATTTATAGGAGTAGATATTATGTTAAAGGGGCCTTTTCACAGATTTTAACATGTTTTGAAGTTAGTCATTAAATGCTTTATATTGATAAATGTAAACATTGGATCTTAAAAGCTCCAGTTAAAAATCCAGAATAAAATTCTTTAAAAAAAAGTAGTCCGCCGCAGGGCTTGAACCAGTGACCCCCTTAGAGTAAAAACGCATTAGCCTGCTCGACTTTTCTGCCAAGTATAAATGGTTGACGTATTTTATACCTAATATAAGCAATCTTCGTAGTTTCACACAATTAAACAACAACAACATAACTCTCCAAATTATTCAATCGTTTCGCGTTGCAACGCATTATAATTTTTAAATCGTTAAAAGATGCATATAATCGCTATATTAGACCATGGTAAATGTTCAGTAATACTGTTTCCTAAAAATAACATAACTTAAACAAAAATTTGCGATTCCGATACAACTTTTTTTCAATTTTTGTCAATTTACCAAAACGTGAAAAGATCTCTTTAAAGTTAAATGAACTGTATCCCAGTAAAAGAGACATTAAGGCGATTGTGGCCAGTTTAGATCCAGTTCAGTCTGCAGTTGCTTGAAAGCTGTTTGCTTAAGAGCGGTTTTCTGACAATGACAACTAGTTTAATTGGATACTGATTAGACTGCCCTTTTCCTGTGACCTGGCTAATTAAATTCAGAAGCCTGGTAACAGTATAACGTTAATGTTACCAATGTGTCAGACCAGGGCCTGGATTTTGAAATCTAGGACATGCATGGTCAGAAGATGTCATTTAAGATTATACATTTTTTTAAACATATACATATGCATAAAAATATAAATAGTAAAATGCACTTAGTCAGAAAGCATTTGACTTCGGCTGGTGCCTTGGCACACCAGGTGTTTCGGTTGCAATAGTTTGATGGACTCACTACTTGGATGTGTAGTTACATTTTTTACAGTATATCAAACAGTATTTAGCATGAACCAATAATTTTTTCAAACATAAATAATTATTGATGTTAAATGCTTGAAGGAATAATATTTGAGGTTTAAGAAGGCATTTTCTTTTTGTTTTAAAGGATATCTTTGAAAATTTTATTTTTTATGAATTTTTTGGCAACAAGGGGTAACGTATTTTTAAAAAATGTAATTAATTTTCGATAAAAAACTGGTGCCATGAGTAGCATGAAACAATTTTTTTTAAACATTTGTAATTGATGAAAAATGATTGCAAAAATAATATCTAGGGTCAAATAAAGCATTTTTTATTTTATTTTAATAGGTTACTCTTAAAATTCTATTTTTCATGATTTTTTTTGCAACAAGGGGTTATGAAATTTAAAAAATGTTACTGGATTTTTAGACCAAAACTGGTACTATGATAATACTATAATGCACTTCGCCAAAACATTTATAATTATATTGTTTATTCTTGAAAATGTATTTCCCCTTTTCACAAAAATAACACTTTTGATAAGAAAATTCATATATAATGATGTTTACTTTTATTTTCAAGAAGCATAATGCCTCTTTTTAGTCGTATTCAGCCACAAGTTCTTGTCAGCCACTTAAGGGTTATATGTTGCCTTTCTTTTACTAAATGCAAAATAATTCTACGCTTTGAGACATTCATAAAATATTTTATGTCTTTACAACACCGACAGGCTAATAAATTTATATATCAAGTACTTCCATACTAACAGGACCATTCTAGGCGGGCAACCTAGCAACCTTGATTTGTTCATATCTTCCAATCAATCTGTTATATGTGTTATGAATCATTTGTTCGGAGAACATTTAATGTTTGTTATAACTTTTAAATAATTCAATGTTCAAAGTGATATTGTTATTGACCGATAAACCAACATACTGATTAAAAGGGAATATTTTATTAAATATTTGCATTTTATCTTACATGAGAAATATTTGCCTAAATGTTTTTCAAACTATAGAGAAATCTATATACAATTAATAATTGACGACGTTTATCAAAAACACATTTATGAAATGGAAGTTTAAAGATAAAAGTAAATAATGCAAGTTTTTGTCAGATATTCGTAATAATTTCCATTATAATTGAGTGTCTGAGCAATGTGGATGAATGAATATATCGGATAAAACGAACACTTGTCTACACTTGAATTATGATTTTTTTTCAATATTGTATGCACTTAAGTTTAGCCTTTATGCTTTTTTTTAGCATTTATAGACAGTGTCCCTCCCCAAAATCAAGGAATTATTACTTGTCATTCATTTGTGTAATGGTATACTATAATTTTGTGGTAGAATATTTGAGAAAAACATTAGAAACGAAACTTGTCAGTGATGAAATTTTCCATATGGTTATGGAAATTACCGATCGTCGGTTTCTGAAAAACAATACGTCACGGTTTCCAAAAATATGATGGTTGTGCCCAAAGATTTTGGTGTTAATGAACATTACTGGTTTATATTTTAATAATTTCGATTCTCATTTGATTAATAGTTAATTTCAAGGCTGATAAACTTAAAATATGCAAGCTATTATTTCGTTTTGCATATGTCTGTCGATACATCTGTACAATCGATAATTTCCGTAACCACTCGTTAAATTGTAGCAGACACAAGTTTAAATGATTTTTTTTATGTTTTACACTAATATTCTACCTCTTTCTTGCTAAAAACTAATGCATGAATGATTTACAAGTAATATTGCATCGTTTTCAGCCAGGAACACTGTCTATGACCGCGAAAAAAAACATAACAAACTTTTTGATTTACGATATTTACTTTATAAATAGCTTGCATGCGGCATGGCATTGCATGTTCCGCAAGATAAATATCTCGACTTTATTTATTGGATGATTTCGGACTGTTTCATCCAATCAGAAAATAGCTTTTAAACGTAATTTAGACCCATGTTTAGCGAGATAATTAAGTACCACTTTTTATACACTGCCAAATTGTGACATAACAAGTTGCCTCCCTTGTTGGTTCATTCTACTGTATTATTATGCCCCCCTTCGAAGAAGAGAGGGTATATTGTTTTGCACATTTTGGTCTGTATGTCCGTCCACCAGATGGTTTCCGGATGATAACTCAAGAATGCTGGATGCCACGTTTATATTCCAATCTTCATAAAATTTGGCCAGAATATAAGTCTCAATGACATCTTGGATAATTCTAAAATGGATACAATTGGTTGAAAAACATGGCTGCCAGGAGGTGGGGCATTTTTCCTTATATTGCTTTAGTAAAACATTGTTAACACCCGAGAGGTCACATTTATTTTCCGATCTTCAAGAATTTTGGTCCCAATAATATCTTGTTATCTCAGGTGAACGACTTTGGGCCTTTTAGGCCCTCTTGTTTGTTCATCTTACCATTTGAAGAAAAGATATCATTGCACAGATGTCTTTTACTTTTAGAATGTGTTATGCTGCATTTCTTATGTGGCTTGTTCGGGGTATATTGTTTAGCACATGTCGCTCAGTCCGTCAGTTGGTCCGTCCACCAGATGGTTTCCGGATGATAACTCAAGAACGCTTAGGCCTAGGATCATGAAACTTTATAGGTACATTGATCATGACTCGCAAATGATCCATATTGATTTTGAGGTCACTAGGTCAAAGAGCAAGGTCACGGTGACCCGAAATAGTAAAATGGTTTCCTGATGATAACTCAAGAACGCTTATGCCTAGGATCATGAAACTTCATGTGTACATTGATCATGACTCGCAGATGAACACTATTGATTTTGAGGTCACAAGGTCAAAGGTCAAGGTCACGGTGACCCGAAATAGTAAAACGGTTTCCGGATGATAACTCAAGAACGCTTATGCCTTGGATTATGAAACTTCATAAGTACATTGATCATGACTCGCAGATGAACCCTATAGAATTTCAGGTCACTAGGTCAGAGGTCAAGGTCACGGTGACCCGAAATAGTAAAATGGTTTTCGGATGATAACTCAAGAACGCTTATGCCTAGGATCATGAAACTTCATAGATACATTGATCATGACTCGAAGATGACCCCTTTTGAGGTCACTAGGTCATAGGTCACGGAGGCCCGAAACAGTAAAATGGTTTCCGGATGATAACTCAAGAACACTTATGCCTAGGATCATGAAACTTCATAGATACATTGATCATGACTCGCAGATGATCCCTATTGAATTTCAGGTCACTAGGTCAAAGGTCAAGGTCACTGTGACCCGAAATATTAAATGGTTTCCGGATGATAACTCAACAACGTTTATGCCTAGGATCATGAAACTTCATAGGTACATTGATCATGACTCGCAGATGACCCCTAATGATTTTCAGGTCACTAGGTAAAAGGTCATGGTCATAGTGACTCAACTTTGAAAAATGGTTTCCGGATGATTACTCAAGAATGCTTACGCCTATGATAATGAAACTTCTTAGGTACATTGGTCAATGACTCGCAGATGATCCCTATTGACTTTCAAGTCACTAGGTCAAAGGTCAAGGTCACGGTGACTTGACCGAGTAAAATGTTTTCCGGATGATAACACAAGAAAGCTTACGCCTAGGATCATGAAACTTCATAGGTACATTGATCATGACTCGCAAATGACCCCTATTGATTTTCAGGTCACTAGGTCAAAGGTCAAGGTCTCAGTTCCAAAAAACGTATTCACACAATGGCTTCCACTACAACTGACAGCCCATATGGGGTGCATGCATGTTTTACAAACAGCCCAAAAATGTTTTCATGTAGTATACTTATATTGATATTTACAAAATTGATGCATATGAATGATAGACTTTACTGAAATCATTTTTGACGATGCTGCGAAGCAGCTCGTCTAAGGTATCATACCATGAAAAAAATCTTCACAATGGCGACCTTTGTAAAAGACCGAGCCAGTCCGATTGAGATAGCTCGATTTTTCTAATCGGCATACCTCGCTTATTATCATTGATAAAGGTATAGGAAGCTCAGCTATAAATAGGACAGCATATTCTGGGAAAAAGATTTTATAATAGTTTGAAGACGTTAATTTTTAATCAGTTATATTCAATTCATTATATGTTTGTAGATCAATGAAACAACTATGCATTTTCTGTATTGTACTTGACATTTGTCGTGATTCAGTAAATACATTGCGAAATAAAACGTGTATAATTAACTTTCAACGCGATCATGAGTGTAAAGAAAACGAATTATTTCGAACCTGCCAATTGTAAACGTTGTAGCGACTATGGTATATAAACAGCATAATAGCCATGTGACATCTGAGAAACTCGCTCTTATGCGTGCTTTCTCATTTTGCATATTTAATATATTTTTCAAACAGAAATTACAGAGCCACATCAGTACACATACTATGTTTGATTATTCATTCGTTTGTTGGATATTGTTTGCTGTTTTAAACACATATTAGGTCATTTCGCGGAGATTTAGTTAACCTTACCATGTGTTCATAGGCGAACTTACGTATTCAAGTGCTCTTACGACTATGTGCTCATACCTACTTTCCGGAATCATCATGAAATTATTGCTGTACTTAACGAACAAACATGCCTAAGCTTATTGAATGAAAGAAAAAAAAACAATCAAAAGATAATAATTATGTGTTCATGCACATGGGCATGTGGATTAACGTCCGTACAGCATCATTAACTTAGGAAAGGAAACAACGAAATATAAAGTTTGGTATGATAAACATTTTAAAATTAAAGAGCATGATGAAATTAAAGAGCATGTCAAGTTTTGAATTTATATGCTGAAACGTTATGTTATAACCCACAAACATTTTACTGTAACATAACGTTTTTTTAAGATAAGTGGTACAGAAAATACACGTCGAATATATTAAAGATATTTCTTGTTATATTTGATCGAGTATGTAACCCGCCTCCCAGTTTCGCTGAATGGATTAAGTTCCCCACAGATACTACTTCCCTGTACCCCCATTTTTTTTTCGTACCCTACATTTTTCGTACCCAATATTTTTCGTACCTAATTTTTGCTCGTACCCAATTTTTGTCGTACCCAATTTTTTTTCCTACCGAATTTTTTTTCCGTAACCAAATCAACCCATTTTTTTTTGCATAATTTGTGTACCCAAAATGTTCGTAACCATTTTTTTCCTACCCAAAAAGTTCGTACCTTCATATACAATTGTGGTGATGTAGATAAAATTAAATAGATGCTTTTATATCAATCCTCTTCAAAAGCATCGTCACACCAGTACTGTCAGTACTTTGATTATAACAATTACGATACCACGGCAATGTGACCGTTGGTGGAACCAGTGAAGATACTATCGACGCACAATTAATATTCCGTATCTGGACTCCCTGAGTCAGTGTCTAGGAAGCCGCTTTTTCGAATCTAATATACCTACGTTCATGTCATATCGACTCCATCAGAACCACATCCAAACTTTCGATCGTTCATGACATTATAGGCATTTTTCACTGTTGAATAAATTGTGTCATTGTGTCGTATGAACAAATCTGCATGTAAACTACATTTGGACTCAAATCGTACATAAAATCATTTCTGTCTTCAGTTGTCAAAACACCTATATACTGTTTGATTCCAATAATGTCGCTTTAATGGAATTACCATTTTTATTCATTTGCTTCTTAATATTAAATCAATTAAACTTGTTTTATTAGTAACACAGCCCCATTAATATTTTTATTTAGTACTGCCCTTGGAATTTGTTCACGTCATTATGGATTTTTGTGACGTCATACGACCGACTTTCCCAGTTGTAATCTACATGCATAGGTCATTGGGTTTATAACGTTTCATTTTATTTATATTTTCTCTCTGATAGGCGTTTCTTGTTTGATTTAATTATTTTAATTTGTTTAGCAGTCACATAAACAACCAAGCTATGTAATATGGAATTTTTACACCCATTATTGCTGCTTCTTCCTGTATTTGCGCGATGCTTATCTGAGATATTAACTATATGATTCTATATTCTCAAATCTTTTCTATAAAGAAGGAATGTAGTTGACAATTGTTAATAGTTTTATTTGATCGTTCGTCAAAAAGTTGTAATTCTGTTACTCTTGTATCTTCAATGCAATTGAGTAATTAAATAGTAATTAAACTGAATGCGTTTTAATTCCCTTTTATTATTGTTTAATTTGAGTTACAATGCTATGACGTTAAATTTTATTTTCACTTAAATGTATTATGAATATTGCTGGGCCAAGTGTGAGGTTGAGCGCTCTATAACCAGGTTTAAACCCCCAATGCTTTGCATTGACCGTTCCAAGGCGGTGACCCCAGCTTTATTCATATTTTGTGTTTATGTTGGTTTGTATTGTGCTGTATTGTGCTGTTTTGTACTGTTTGGGCAATCGGTCACTTGCCTTAAATAAAGGACCAACTAATTGTTTTTAATGAAAATTCAATACTGCTCCAGCAGCTGGAGTTTCACTTCTTTATATGACATGAGCAAGAAGAAATCCATAGAGCAGAATGAATCAGATTTCGTTGAATAAGTAAAAAAACGGATTTTTTTTCCAGTCGTGCTTGATGCGATGATCGTAATACTAAACCTTACTTACGACACCACTTGTGAGGTGGAACAATAATTTAGCACGCTGAGACGAGTCTAGACATGGCTTAGATCCACCTTGTCCAACAGGCCATCAGAATTATGCATGATTAGCGTTAACGGGGATCGAATCACCATTAATACTATATTTATACAAAAACACATCGAAACCAACGTCGCATTCACTTCATATTTAAGGACTTAATACATGTTCATTTATTGAATTCCAGCCTCGATTTCGCGCTAATGAATCATGTCTAAAAATGTTTTGAGCGTAAATAATTGGTTAAATAACCGCATCCATGACCTGTTAATAGGAGTTGACGTTCGTGTGAAACTAACAAGGGTCATTTTGACCCAAATTGTTCAATTCAGGAATCATAATTATACACGGCTAGATTTTTCCTTATTGCACTAACATTTCCACTCACAGAATTTCAAGGGGGGGGGGGGGGGTCAATAAAATGTGTTCACATGTCCCTCGTTACCACATTCAGGCGATTAAGGTAAATGTTTTAGATTTATAGTATGAAATACAAGATGATAAAAAACATTCAACGAAAGGCTGACATACTTGATTTTTTATCTACTTAATTCACGCAAGACATTTAACATGTAATTGAAAAGTCAATCGTTTTGTGTTAATGTATACGTTATTGTTCGACAATTTCGGACCGTAACATTCGTTTAGATGAATAAACAGATATTTTATTCATTTTTATTGTAATTTACGCAGGTCAAGAGCTACTAAGGTATATATAAATGCATGCCACCGGTCAGTAAAGAGCTCCACTTTTTTTCCAAAAAAGGACTACGCATATGGAGACAGTTGTCCAGACGCTTACTATAGTGACTTGCAGGGCTATGTATATGGGGCCTTTTGTCCAGACGCTTACTATAGTGACTTGCAGGGCTATGTATATGGGGCCTGTTGTCCAGACGCTTACTGTAATGACTGGCAGGGCTATGTATATGGAGACAGTTGTCCAGACGCTTACTATAGTGACTTGCAGGGCTATGTATATGGGGCCTGTTGTCAAGACGCTTACTATAGTGACTGACATGGCTATGTATATGGAGACAGTTGTCCAGACGCTTAATATAGTGACTTACAGGGCTATGCATATGGGGCCTGTTGTCCAGACGCTTACTATAGTGACTGGCAGGGCTATGTATATGAAGACAGTTGTCCAGACGCTTACTATAGTGACTGGCAGGGCTATGCACACTGTGACAGTTGTCCAGACGCTTACTATAGTGATTGGCAGGGCTATGTATATGGAGACAGTTGTCCAGACGCTTACTTTAGTGACTGGCAGGGCTATTCATATGGAGACAGTTGTCCAGACGCTTACTATAGTGACTGACAGGGCTATGTATATGGAGACAGTTGTTTAGGCGCTTACTATTGTGACTGGTAGGGCTATACATATGGCGATAGCTGTCCAGACGCTTACTATAGTGACTGGCAGGGCTATGCATATGGAAAAAGTTCTCCAGACGCTTACTATAGTGACTGACAGGACTATGTATATGGAGAAAGTTCTCCAGACGCTTACTACAGTGATTGACAGGGTTATGTATATGGAGACAGCTGTCCAGACGCTTAATATAGTTACTGGCAGGGCTATGCATATTGAGACAGTTCTCCAGACGCCTACTATAGTTGCTGGCTGGGCTATGCATTTGGAGACAGTTGTCCAGACGCTTACTTTAGGGACAGACAGGGCTGTGCATATGGAGTCAGTTGTCCAGACGCTTACTAAAGTGACTGACAGGGCTATGTATATGGGGACAGTTCTCCAGACGCTTACAATAGTGACTTGCAGGGCTATGTATATGGAGACAGTTGTCTAGACGCTTACTATAGTGACTTGCAGGGCTATGTATATGAAGACAGTTCTCTAGACGCTTACTATAATGACTTGCAGGGTTATGTATAGGGAGACAGTTGTCCAGACGCTGACTATAGTGACTTTCATAGTATGTATATGGAGACAGTTGTTCAGGCGCTTACTATAGTGACTTGCAGGGCTATGCATATGAAGACAGTTGTTCAGACGCCTACTGTAGTGACTGGCAGGGCTATGCATATGGAGACAGTTGTCCAGACGCTTACTATAGTGACTTTCAGAGTATGTATATGGAGACTGTTCTCCAGGCGCTTACTTTAGTAACTGTCAGGGCTATTCATATGGAGACAGTATTCAAGACGCTTACTATAGAGACTGTAAGGGCTATGCATATTTTGACAGTTGTCCAGGCGCTTACTATTGTGACTGGCAGGGCCATGCATATTTAAACAGTGCTCCAGACGCTTACTATAGGGACAGACAGGGCTGTGCATATGGAGACAGTTGCCCAGACGCTTACTATAGTGACTGGCAGGGCTAAGTATATGAAGACAGTTCTCAAGACGCTTACTATAATTACTGGCAGGGTTATGTACATGGAGACAGTTGTACAGGCGCTTACTATAGTGACTTGCAGGGCTATGTATATGGGGACAGTTGTCCAGACGCTTAATATAGTGACCGGCGAACCGCCAGTTTACAGGACTATGCATATGGATACAGTTCTCCAGACTCGTACTATAGCGACTGGCAAATGGCCAGTATACATGGCTTTGAATATGGAGACAGTTTTCCAGACGCTTACTATAGTGACTGGCGAATGGCAAGTATACAGGGCTATGTATATGGACTCAGTTTTCCAGAAGCTTACTCTAGTGACCGGCGAACCGCCAGTATGCAGGACTATGTATATTGAGACAGTTGTCCAGACGCTTTCTATAGTGACCGGCGAATGGCCAGTATACAAGGTTATGCATACGGAGACAGTTGTCCAGATGCTTAGTATAGTGACTGGCAGGGCTATGTACATGGAGACAGTTGTCCAGACGCTTTCTGTAGTGACTGGCGAATGGCCAGTATACAGGGCTAAGTATATGGAGACAGTTGTTAAGACGCTTACTATAGTGACCGGCGAATGGCCAATATACAGGGCCATTTATATGGAGACAGTTGTCAAGACGCTTACTATAATGACTGGCAGTGCTATGTTTATGAAGACAGCTGTTCTGACGCTTACCTTAGTGACGCCTGACGCTTACTATAATAACCGGCCAGACGCTTAATATAGTGACCGGTCAGACGCTAACTACGGTGACTGTTAGGGCTATGTATATGGAGACATTGTCAAGATGCTTACTATAATGATTAGCGACTGGTCAGTATACAGGGCTATGTATATGGAGACAGTTGTCAAGACGCTTAATATAGTGACCGGCGAACGGCCAGTATACTTCGCTATACATGTACATATGGAGACAGATGTCCATACGCTTATTATAACGACCGGCGAATGGCCAGTATACAGGTCTATGCATATGGAGACAGCTGTCCAGACGCTTAAGATAGTGACCGATGAATGGCCAATACTGTGAAACCATTATTTATCGCCAGGCATTTATTTTCGTGTATTTCGTCAGTCGACCGATTGACGAATTTAAGATAATAACGAACAATTATGTCAAATGATTGAACAAAATTAAGACTGAATTACCGTAGGTATGAGGCATTAAAATCCGTAATCTGGAGAGGCGCCCCCCCCGGAGAAGGTCCCCCCAGAGTGGTGCCCCCTTATTCTAAAGGGGGCGGAGAGGAGCCCTCACATCAAATCTGGAGGGGCGGATAAGTGCCACCCTGTCATAATTAAGTAGGCGGATATCTGCCCCCTGACAATAATTCAAGGGGCGTATAAGTGCCCCCCTGTGTCAGCTTCAAGAACCATGAAACGTTGGGCATCTTCATCACACCGTTTTACCGTAAACAGTTACCCAAAAAACACTTGTTTTAATGAGAAGTTCAATGCAAATGGTGAGCAATCAATTACTTATGGCGAGTTAGTAGTGAAAACATACCCGTTACATAGTACACGTATATTTCCATTTACCGAACAGAATTACACATATTTTCTACAGCCACGTAATAATTTCATTTAAGTTCATTTTTACGCATCTGCACCATTCACTATGTATACATGGATGCCATGTAAAAGTCGTGTTTTAATCAGAGCGCGAAACAAAGTCTTACACAGTTCATGTATATTTCCATTTATCGAACTGAATAACGAATATTTTCTATAGCCATCTGATAATTTTATTTAAGTCCCTTTGTACGAATCTGCACCATTCACTATACATAAATGCCATGTAAAAGTCGTGTTTTAATAAGAGCGCGAAACATGTCGATTTCCACGCAGGAAATAATCAGATGATAGATTTTATGTTGGGCATTATACTGCTTAACTGCCAATGGGCATTACTGTAATATATACAATTATGCATATGATTATATATCTTTACGCAAATACATAATGCTGTGCCCGATTTACTTCCGACACGTGTTAATAGTAATTAGTTATATAATTTGGTTTAACGCAGGGAGAGTAACTCTCTCCCCTATTATTTACTTATTTTACTAGCGAATGTTCTGATTATTTGTATGTGCAATTATTATCATACCGTCATATTGAACAGTTCTCATTTTATATTCTTTGATTTACTTCAATGTACTAATGATTCATATCACCACAAATCCGTTAGATCTTCAGACAAAACTTAAATGCATATCGCTATATTCGACATCGTGCGGTTAAACACTTATATAAGTAAAATGAAGATTAGTAGATTTGAAAAACGTCAAAGTCGAAATATGTATCAAATATTCATATTATAGTGACCTACATAATTATTTAAGTTGTTGACAACGTTTGCTAATCAAGTTTTACTACACTGCAGCTATGCCTTATGACGGAAAAGCTATGCCTGAACAACCCTTAAATAATATAATAGCTTATGTCACTTGTTTAATAATGAATACATGGGCATTAAGGCAAAATTACACTTATTTGATTACATCATCGAACCTATTATTCTATTTGATTCAGCAATATGAGGAGTAAACGACTTAAAAAATATGCATTACATTACTCATTTCTTGAAATTGTAATTGGTTTTAAACGGTAAATCCATAAATATGCCGTTTATGGACACGTTTGTAGATATCCTTTATTTGTTTTATGTAAGAAAACACCCAAAATCATCAGAAACATCGGCATCCATCATATAGAACTTCAAATACGACCACTGCCGCCGCTGCCACAGCTGACGCCGCCATCACTAGAATCATCGCTACCACCGCTGCCTCTTTCACCATCGCCACAACTCCACCTATCCCACTACTTCTATAACTACCAAAATATCCCTCACTACATATTCCGCCACCACCATCACCGCAGCCGCTGTCACTACCACCATCACTGCTACAACATTCATCACCATACTACAACTTATAATCAATTCGCCTACATTTTTATACACATACTTGATGATTTTGCTACACACCTATTTTATATACTGTCTAACTATTCACCAAGACGCGCTGTTATATAACTCATTATAGATGAGACGAATGGACTCTCTGTTCTTGTTTTAAGGAATTTATTGCTGTAACCTATTTTGTTATTAAAAAGGGACATTAAACATTATCATTTAATTGCTCCTTTATTTGAACTTAAAATTTATCTCAGTGGCACAGTAAGTAGTTAATAAACTTATTTATTGTTATTAAAATACAAAAGCTCTTATATTTGTTAATGGATCTGTATCCGCAAGGCAGTAAATTTTGTATGAAAGCACACTTAGTAGTAGTAGCAGTAGTAGCAGTAGTCGTAGAATGAACTGATGTCATTGTTTTACCCTGGAAATATTTAAGTGTTTCCTGAACAAAGCAGTTATTTTCGGAAATGTTGTGATTTTTGGGATGATGGATAAAGCAATGTAGGTAAGTATTTGATTGTTCATTATTGTAGTGTTACGAAAGTGTCTGTTTGAAATATGTAAATTTCTATTGCTTTAATAAAATGAACCGTCCGAAGTGAAAGTAAAACAAAATGTTGTAGTTTTGCTCAATAGCGTTTAGTAAACCTTGCGCTATCCAAATTGAAATACATGATTGTTAAGTAATGCGTAATAAAATTGTATTATTTATGTACATTTTAAATCAATGACACGTTTAATGGGAATCTCATTCGTGAATTTGAAATACTTGATAGGTTCTAATTTTCGGAGCATGCTTTAAGTTTTTTTGCGGTAAACACTATTACAAGTGAAAAGCTCAAAAGGAGACAACTCAACACTAATTAATAATAATATCTGATATTGGCAAAACAATGTTTTTATCAATTATATATAAACATATACAAGTACATGTATTCAAGCATTTAATTGACATTCCCACGCAATATCAATATGAAAATAGTAATTATGTATTTGGCAAAGTATTAACATTAAATGACACTACACAAAAGCATCAACAGAAATGTTTGATAATACATGTAAAACAGCAAAACGAGATTTCCTTATTGCACATAAATAACTTTTGGAAGAACGGATCCAACACAAACAGACACATGTGCATACTTTTTAGAACAACATACAATGCTATACGTAGAAAAGCAATACGATTAATATAAAATTGCTAGAAACTTACAAATGCTATAAATCTATTTAAAAACAGATCAATACCAATGAATTTAATGCTCAATCATTATAATAACTTAAATGAACGTGATTCTTATCAAAATATAAAGATGTGTTTAATGAATTACGTGAGCATAATTTCAACACACAACACACCTCGATTTGCCAGGGACAGAGTCGGAAATATATATCAGGCAGGTTTCAAGTAAAAAATGCAAATCTCGAGGGTCTGATAATATTTCAGCTAACATAATACAAACAGCGTATGGTTCCATAAAATCATAACTAACCATTATATTCAATAACGCATAGCGCATAATATCATGTGGGTAGGGAATGGGTTACATCACATCAATATTAAAAGGCGGGATCCTAGTTTATTAAAACAAATACCGCAGAATAACATAACATAATATTGTATCATATATTTATCTCGAGTTCTTTTACACAGACTAAAAAATGGTGTGATTAAAACAAAATTATTTTTACATTGGATTGTGTTACATAAAAAGGAAAGAGCGTGGTTGACTGCATCTTTATGCTGAACAGTATAATCAACAAGCTTTTAAACTCTGGTCTTAACGAATATTGAATTTGTATTGATTATGGTTATTTTTATGTCTATATAAATCAATCACTTCTGTGGCAAAAGTTAATTTCCAACAAACAGATAAGCTCTACAATCCGCAAGTAAAGCAATGTGTTCATCGTTTAAATCAGCAGTCATTTTTAAATTTACTTAAAGTTAAATGATATTAAAATCCATAGGAAATAGTGTTATAAATGCAAACTTACAATCAAAATAAATTAAACACAAGTTGTTATTTCGATAAACGACATTTTAATGTTTATTGTTATGGTAAACCGTCTAAAATCGTTATATCCTTCTAATATTGTGGCGTAACTTTATCTAAAAAGACATATATGTTAATACAGTATTGATGAAATACAAATATGTTAATACAGTATCGATGCACATTTTTTTTTAACCAGCTCTCAAGAAAACAATATGTCGGGTTAAATACCCAGCACTTTAAATCGTTTTAACGTGAAAACAGTCTCACCGTTCCAAACTAGCCGAAGTCATCATTATTGAATGGTCGAGCTAACAATTCATATATTTGGCATTAAGAACTTTCTTCCGATGTCGCTGATATCATGTTTTACGCTTGCATTTTTTACAAACTTAACAAATATGATAGTAATTGTATATTAATAATCAATAAGAGAGCTTATCAACACGAGGTTCTTGTTTCTATCATATTTATGCAAGGCCAAGATATTTTAAGGTTTTTAGTTGCATGCATATACTAGCATTAAATGTACACCAACAGATTTGTAATGGCAACTTGCGTATGAAAAACAAAGAGTTATACATATATTAAACATTTTGATATTAACACCATATGAATCATCAAGAGATTTTGTCAAATGAACGAACCAAGCAGATCATGTAACACGCTTTTTTTCTTGGATATGCCCAACACCTTCGCGAGTAAACAACGTGCACCATTTAGTCGAAACGTTTTGTTTTCATCACTGGTCCTGTCACTTCATCGTCATTTTTTATGCTGACATACTGATACAAAATGCCAAACAAAACAATTAAAGGTTTTATTTGTTTAGTAAGCTTTTCTATATCACACAAATAATGGACAGGTAAGTATATTTAAATAGAACAAATATTAAATTAAAACATAAAAATACATAATTCCTGTGCACTTTATGGTTACAAATGAACGAATATAACGAAGCCAATAAATGTAAGGAAAATATAATACAATCATAACAAAATTTTGCTACACCATTTAACAATTAAGCATCTGTTTCCGTACCTACGGTATTCATTGCTCTGCATGCAATATATTTTACATTTGCGAACGCAAAAATGACATATAATCCATGTCCAGTATAGAAACCTCCAACACATGCTTTCGTTTATATGTAATGTCTATGACGACATTTTCTAAAAATTTGCGTATGTGTTCGCATCATCCAGCGCAATGCAGTCTGCACAAAACTTGAACTGGTCCTACAACATACACATTGTTTTACTTTAAATCATTTTACAACCGAAACATACACTGACTCGTGTTAATATGCCAAAAATATATCTACAAAACAGTTGCGAATGCGACGTACTCAAACGATTTAGTTCATGTCTGAACTTACAGTTACGGGGCCAGTCTTCCGTCCGGTCAGTCTGTTAGTGATCGGATAACAATCGTGAAATGATCTTTATTACAAATATCATCTAAATAGGGAACATTTAGTAATTATCTGCTTTGCGTGTATTATGTGTACTACAATACGCTACACAACTTACGAATGTGGGTATAATCTGTTTTCGCCTCAGCCTCAGGTGTCTGACGACACGTGGTATGCTGACCTCACCATGAATCTCCACGTGTTCCAGAAGCGTCCATATGACCACGAACAGACCGCTTTTGTCGGCGCCATTACTATTTATACATGATATGTAAAATCTTTCATGAGTAGTTTATCTGAAGGGAAGAGTTCATAACTATATATATGGGCCGTGCTTTTTGAAAAGGGGCTTTAATGCATGTGCGTAAAGTGCCGTTCCAGATTTGCCTGTGCAGTCCGCATGCTAATCAGGGATCACACTTTCCGCTTCTATGATATATTCTGTTTAAAGTCTTTAAAAAGCCTCTTATTCGCAAAAATCAAGTTAAGGCGAAAAGTGTCTTCCCTAATTAGCCTCAGCGGACTGCACAGGCTAATCTGGAACGGCACTTTACGCACATGCATTTAACCCCCTTTTCAAAAAGCACGGCCCATATATATAGTTATGAACTCTTCCCTTCAGATAAACTACTCATGAAAGATTTTACATACATTTTTTTTACAGAGCAAGGCCCATATTCATTATTTTAAATATTTAAATCTCTCAAAATGATTGATGGTTATATTATCGGTTCACTTATAGCTATTTCCAGTCTGCTGAAAAAACTGTAGTTCTAGTTTGAGGCTGCACATTCAATATCATAAATATGAGAATTACAGTAAGAACATCAATACAATATATCATAGGCAATTCTAAAGAAATACAGAAATTACATAACATATAATCCTTGTCTTAAGTTATGCAGAATTTCAGCAGCATATGTGTATTAACTACATTGATGCAAACTGATATAATACTGCATTTAAGGAATAAATTACTCCCCAAGCCCAGTAAATTGTCTGTATGTAAACCGTCTAAATCACATGGAAAGAAAACGGATCTTTCCGTGTTCTATATGTCGAATCGATATATTTTGATCAAGTTTAAATATGGGTAGAAAAAGTACATCACAATTGTTAATTACAAAATCTCAATCGATTCGTTTTTGACACTATCCCAAGGCAGTAAGGAATACAGGTCCCATACTGAGTATGTGAAATGAGTATGGTACGAATGGCAGAGTAACAGCTAAACAATTATTCATCATGATTAATTATAATTATTATAAAATGTAATATTATTTATTACAACAGATACACAAATTTGTATAAAAATATACAAGTTCATTTTATACATAATGTAATGCAGTGTTAGTTTAAGCTTGAATGTGTATACGTGGATAAGTTAATTAACTTACAGACATTGGACTAGGATGGGGACTTCACTTCTTGTAACATTTTGTACGTGGCGCAACAGATCCATAAATGATCGAGGACTCTGGGGCAGTTCCATCGGTTGCGACCAACCTGTGTACACTATCTGTGAAAATCTGTGTGTCTGTAAAGTCAACAATGCTTAGCATTATTGCACGGAAAACAGGGGTCATAAAACAGTAAGACAAATACTACACATTCTAAAACAATTGGAAATAGCACTTTATCTGACCACGTCTTTAATTTAGCAATATTACGTGTGTGTTTTTTTCAATTTGCCAGACGAATGAATTCGTAAATGAATTAGTGAACAGCAGTTTTTAGTACTGCCGTCAAAGTGCTATTCGCGTATATTAATAAAGAATTTCATGATTATGCATTATGTACATTTTAAAAAATTGAGTTACTTAGTGTACTTCTGTTTTAGTAACAGCCACCTGACATTTTATATCTGCAGAAATTACGGGTCGCGTAAAATATTCCATTTTTACTTTAAATATAATGTCCAAGTGGCACGATACTGTTTTACGTTTTGTTGAAGTATTTCATTTTGTGCTGACTGAAAGACGAATGAGCGGATAAACGTAATTGAACAGGAGACTAACAGCTTACAGAACGTCAAAAGTGTATACCAGAATGAATGATCAAATTGTAGGCATTTGATTAGTAATTATAATATTATTGTTGTCCTATATCCATTAACCTTGACCTCTGGGTTTTGCATACAATGCGCACAGTGACATTACAACGTAAACAAATGCTTCAAAGATTCTTTCGAACTTCAAACTAAATTAAATGTTGATTGTATATACTTCGAACCAAAATCGTGTTACGAAAAAGCCCAATTTGATACTAGATCATCAACGTCAAATGACTTTGTTGCCCTGCCTTCGAAACGTACACCCTTAGCTACAAATACACAATTTGAATAGACTTAAACAAGTATTATTGAGTTATATACATTGTCAACTGTTTATGGAAGTGGGACAAAGATTACCTTTTGTTTAAGATTTAGGTCAAACGATCTTGTATAAAAGTCCGGTCCGTCTTTTGGTTCACAAGATACACCAGTCAATCTTATACCAGAAATCGACTTTGTTTCGTTTTTGCCTGGAAGACATTTTTCTTCCTGCAAATAAATAACACATTCCCATTACGCATGACGTTCGGCATGCTTTATTTAAATGTTTTAAATCTTATTGCTTTAAATTTACCGTTCCAAGATAGGATCCTGTGTTTTATGGAAAACACTTATTGATTTTCTGCTAATCTTTATGCAGTTTAATTATATGACCACAATACACACTTATTTTTATTAGACTGCAGTTTTGTAAAATTCTTTTTAAGTGGCTTTCATAACCCCATATCGTCCAATGGGAATAACGAAGTGATAGCAATGAGTTCCACCCGTTTTTAATCGGGTTGTAAGTGCATCGTACAAGACCATACGTATTTTGTTCACCTCAGACATGGAGTCATCAAAGGAAATAATCAGTTCAATTTCCTTTTCACATATCAGTCTACAGAAGTCCACAAAACTGTGTTCTAGAGGAGTTTGTGTGATGATGAATCTTGTCGGCAGCTTGAAACTCTGAAGCAAATCAAAGGATTAGTATTTAATGTATCTAAGCGTTTTTATTAAATGCGGTTAAAAACGTCTAAATTTATATTCGCAGAACAAAAACATAAATAACGAACTCTGGACCTTTTGTGAAATAAACACAATCAACACAGTCATGTAAACATGGTTGCAGACCGTTGTGGTTTTAAAAATTGCCCTTGCCCATCATGTTTCATGACGCTATCTACTATGCTCGCCTAGGTGACCATGGTTAAACATGGTCTTTTAACCATCGTGATTAATCGCTTGTTATGTTAATTTCATTAACTATATGTACCTATTACTTAATATGTGTTATTTTAATATTTTAGATTAGTTTCCAAATGCACATAAGAACATATATGAATGTCATAAAACACATAATAAACTGGGTAAACTATACATGAAATTTGGAGGTATACACAGAGCAGAACCTATAACATTACTACTGTCATAGGTAGTATGTTACAATAAATCAGTGCACTTGTCAAACATGTTTTTTGGCAACGTGGTTAATCGCCTTATAGAGCCACTGTCGACTAAGGATTGATAATGATATTTAAGACCAGGATCAACCACTTGTCATGGTCTTATAGTTAACAATTAAATGAATCATAGACCGTGTTTTTTCTACAAAATGATTTAGTACAGTGGTCAACCATGGTTTAATTATGATCTTTAGGCTTTGAGTACATATTGAAACTTGCATATTTAACTAAACAGTGTATTTTTTTGTCTTTTATAATGCAAAAAAAATAATTTGGAAACGTTTGAAGCATATTATATTGATACGGATACGGATGATGACTGTTAAAGAAAATGATGGTGAAAGCAACTATAATCACTATAAAATAGATATTTTAATATCTTATTTACCAACATTGATTCATAGGCAAACAAGACCAAAAACAAGACAAAATCTAGCACCATGAAACATCGTCAACTATAGTTAATCTTTATACAAATTTCTTTGCAAACGTACATAAAAAAGTAAAATTAAGACAAGTGAACTAAGACGAAGACAGCGGTTTTAAAGTGCATGTTTATAAAATACATTTAAACATGTTAAATATTGACATTATTTTATAGTATACAAAACACTGACTTTGAATATTGGCAGACCAAATTCAAATCATAACAAATCGTAGTCAATCAACATTTGAATAATTTTTGTAATTGCCATTTTTGACGAATACTTATATAGTTATTTAAGTACAAAGATGTATACAATTGAAACTGATATAATTAAAAACAATATTGAAGCAAGTAATATTTAATCTATAATACAGTTTGTTTAGCACTTACTGGCATTATCACAGCATTGATGTAATCGGTCGTATTCGGAATGTGGGATGACAAATATGGGCGATAATTATCAGCTGAAAATTAATTACATGTTAATGTAAGAAGCACAAATATCACATTAGGTCTTATGCGCAATGTAAAGCCAATTTACTGTGTGTTTAAATGTAATTTTATTGTAATAATGGCACTGCCTTCTACGTAACAAACTCTTCAATAAACATGCCGAATTTAAACAATTTGTCAATGAACACATTTAATCCACATCAATACAAACAAAAATACAAAACCACAAGATCAATCTAGTGTATATATAAGGCTACGTATAATTCTTCATACCAGCCAGGATGTCCATTGATCTATTTTTTGACTGATTCTCATTGGCCGTTGCTGATTTGTACGTGTTATCGTCTGGAAACAGTGACTCCTCGGTGCTTAAATCCTGATACATGTTTCGATTTTTGAGATATTTAAGTAATGAAAGGCTCACAATAACGTTATTATTAATGCGTTTTATCAATGTTACGTCTTTTGGTTTGAACTGATGGTTCTGTATTTACATGTTTCCAAAGGAAAGTCAATGTATATTAATATGTTTTTGAAAACACATGTTGTGCAGTTGCGAATTACAAAATCTAAAGTCAATGTGTCTTACAACTGATGAAAAGTAACCTTAATGCGACATAATCAACATGGTTTAATCAAATGTGGGTAATTATTGGATTCCCTGTTATCAAACTTACTAAATACTGTTCTTTGAGCTCCATATTCTCTCCATTTAGCTGTTCGGTAGTCACGGGTTGGGAAGGAAGTACCAACATTTCAAGCATCAGCTTATACAGAAATCGGTACTGACTCTGGAATGATGGCCGATCTTGACAATTATTATTAAATAAAATGCTATGTTATCGCTTTTATAATAAATTACGTGTACAACGAACAACTTCCGCGGTCTTGACGTATGTCTTTCCTTATTACATGCAATAAGATGCCGCTTTTATAGGGAAAATAACTGTACAATAAATACAGTTGTATGGGTGTTTTTTCTTTCTAAAAAACAACAACAAAGATTTGAACAATCTTCAGATATCACGAAACTACTTATCGGCTTGATACACTTACGGCAGTCTGCACCATGTTGACTCTTTGTGCGCGCAGGTTGGTCACACACTGTGGGATATCAATGTTCCCGGTCTCCTTTCCCTGATCGTAGAGATAGTCCATTGCAATGAAGGTCCCGGTGCGCCCAACACCAGCGCTGACAGCAGACACAAACACAATCGTTACTCAATTCAAAACCCAATATGTAATCAAACCAATCCATTCTTAACCGGTACCATTTTTCGGATTTCTTCGTTTGGTACACGATTTATAAAACGGTTTATGCAGTTGTAGGTTCTTGCTTAATTTAAGTACGCTATTGCAGAGATATATTGTGCACACTTTTGAACAAGATATATTTGCAAATGTTTTCTAGATATCGTGTGTATTCGAATTTCAAACACAAGCAATTGGAAATAGACCTGTTTCCCTCCAGATCAATAGACGTCTTCCTTTTCTCCCATGTAAACATGTTACCCGACGTGTACCCAAATCGGGCAAGGAGGGATATAAGGTACACCAGATATAGTCAAGAAACGAAATCGAAACCATTAAAGTTACGAAGATGTGTGTTATCAAATGAGTAGTGTTTCACATACAACGTCTTAATGTGCAACAATATAAATGCTTCCCATCGCACACACTAAAACATTCTGAAATAAGAAAGTGATACTTCTTATTTTACCTGCAATGTATTAGCCATGGTTGTTTTGTGGTTCTCTTTTGACACCTTATCTTTCTCCAGAATTGAACGAGGCTTGTACTGCTGGTTGGCACACTTTTATCGGGCCAAGAAGTGTAGTGAAACAGGGTCACGTTGCGAGAATATATGTGGTTTATCCTGCAATTCATTGGTCATTTATAGACTTTTACTACTTCTTCATTTCACATTAGACTTGATGCAAATTACCTACTAGAAATATTGTAACGCCTCCGGAACAATATTTACTCAATAAGATGTCAATCGAACTGTTATACCAAATAATTTACTTATTGAAGAATGTGTCGTAAAACGAAAGTATCCTTTCGGCATTGCTATATTGTAGATTTGAAAATAGAACTATAAGAATCAAACAAACCTTTTCATGCACAGTCATCGTTCGAATTGTATAACATGAATAGTCGTTTTCTTCTGAAAGTGTGACCGCAAATGGGCCGTGTATTATCGGTTTGCTTTCGCCCCAGTATTTCAAACATTTCATCTGAAATTCGCAAGTTTATATGAACATCGATTACAAAATAAAAATGCATGAGTTTTCTATATTTTAAGTACTTTTACTACAGGTGTGTTATGATGCATGTTGCACTCAATTCAGTGATAATTAAATATAACTTGCTTAATGAACATTTCAAAAATTTCAAAAGGCCATATCCCTCACGTAAATTGACATACTAAAAAATTGCTTTACTATTTGAAACTCATGATTTAATCTTTATTTTATTTTAATTCGCAATACTTGTGACCTTTTATAAAAAAGATTTACGTGCGTCGTAATTACTTTTTTGTTTATGTACAGCGTATATAACATTATTATTTTTATTTTATGCTCAAAATGACCAATGATTGAAAAAATAAAAGACATAACAACATGTATTCGAATGTTCATGTTTTTACACAACAATTGACATAGTTTTATCCAAAGAATTTCCGAGTACACGTCCCTGACTTCAAAGTCAGAAACAGAGATTTGTACACACACCTTTCCTTCTTCAACGAGTTTCGTAACCATAACAATAATACAGACGTCTTGTTCCCACACCATTCTCCAAAAATCGCCTACCATTGGATTGACCGGACCTAGAGGCATGCAAGTGGCATTATACAAAGCATACGGGCACATTAACAAAACGTTTCCGTCTGGTAGCATATCGTGTAATGTTTTATTGTCATTTATTGTTTAGGAAATAGATCAGCCGCGTTACATTTAATACTAGCGAATTTATCCCCCGATAATTTGTATCGAGTTTTACTTTTTATTGATACATATACACGTATTATCATCAGTTATTTACGCGATTCGTTGACATGAAAATATCATGTTTTAAAACATGTGTAGAAACTGTTTTACCTTGAGACGCAATATACTTTTTTTCTTCCATGTAGCCCTACACAAAACATATTCACAGGCTGATCATATATTTTATTTCAATAGCAATAATAAATTAGTAAGATTGTTAACACTTTCTTTGGTATGGTATTCATCTTCACACTCTACGTATAAACGTGTTCGAATAATAATTCCTAACGGATACTAATTAAATTATACTTTCATGCACATGTTTTACACCACAAAATACTTACTTGCTAACTTTCTTAAAATAATATATGCATGTTTTGGCTCTTGTCATATAACTCGGCTTTATAATATTGTTTGTTTCAAGGTCATACTATTTGTTAGCAAATCTGTTTAACAAGTGTAAAATCATTAAATATGTATAATACACTATTTATAAGCTCTTCATTGTCAACCATAAATGCCTCACGTACATCAACATGGCAGGCGTTGATGTAGTCGGAATTCGGTTCATCGGCGATTCTTCTGAGAATCACTCGAGAATGGTCGTCTGCAAGGACAAACACGTGATCCAATTATATAGTTCGAGCCTTAATTGCGGCAATACTTGTATAGTTATGTATTTCAACTATGGTAAGATCATTATTATAAAAATGTTATTCTTCAAAATTGCCATACAATTTAATAAAATATTGTAATTATAAATATTATTATTATCATGTATAATTATAATTATTATTATTTAAATTATAACTTACATGCATACATCTCCTTGTATCTATTTTTGCCTGTTGCTGCAGATGCTACAATCGTCGGATGTTGAAGACCATATGGTATTTTCTGTTTAAAAGCCGATTATTTATCAAAACGAAAAGGATAGATTTGTTTATATTAAAATAGTTCATTTAACCATTGGAATTAGTGTTAATCATTAGTTTATGCATTACTTCATTATATATATGTATGTAATAATTTGGAAAAAACCCACATCATCATCGACATTTTACTAACTAAATGCACGGTCAATATTGCAGACTGCATTAATAACAACATTGCATTAACATAACTTTTGCCAAGTCATGTTATACTTACATCGAATTCTTGCTGGAAGATATTTTCGTTCTGGTAGTTGTCTCGTACGAACTATCGCAGTTTTTCGACACCAATGAGACTTATTTCAGTACGCTTACGTTCTCTATGTAGTGGTTCGCTGTTGTAGTAAAGGCCGTCTTCTTCTGGCGACGCTGTGTTTGCATACACTGCGTTTGGAATGGCTCTATTTGGGCCTTTCAGAGGTTTAGTTTCTGACGTTGTCGGCGTTTGGTCGATTTCTGCAAAGTCAGACAATTATTCAATACATTTTTGTAGAAGACCTATACATTAGAAACACAAATGCAAATATAAAAATGATTATTATGTTTACAAAACGGACAACTTACTAGAATCTTTAATATTCTGAATTGCAACAGGAATGTCGTCGAACTGGTTTCTGAAACAAAAATTTTACAGTTGCAAGCAGAAGTCTAGTCTATGTCCTCAGTGAATATAATAGCGTGCGTGTCCACTATTACAAATTTACTACTAATGAAGCATGTGTATGTATCTATTCACAGTGCGTAATATACAACATATGGCAAAATGTTTACTACAAACAAAATTGCAAAACGTAAATCACTTTTTTGTTGGTGTTGAACGCCTCCTTCTAATTGCAATAATTGATACAATGACGATTGCGATTACAACAACAACCCCAACCGAACCACCAACAGCTGGTCCTATGAGCTCAGACTGAATCACTGAAACGAGGAAGTCAATGTATTTAATTGTGAACATAAGTTTCATTTAATGTCTGATTGTGTTGCATAAGATACTATGTATGGAACATATTGTTGAAAGAAATCTGAAACAATGGAAGTGTCTTCCTTACGTTGTGTCATACAAAGATCGCCTTCAAAGCCTTTTTCACAGCCTTGTGAACATATGCCGTCTATATGATGACACGCGCCACTACATTTCCCACATGCTGCTGAACAATTGTCTCCAAAGAAACCGTCATCACATGCTAGAAGAGTGAAAATACCGAGTTTCTATATGTATTAATTCTTATTACAAAAACGAGAACAAGAATATTGGAAATAAGCATGATCAAATTAAAATCGTTGCTTTGACACAGTTTTGTCGTTAAAACTATTTTATTAACAATCATGTCATCTTTTTTTGCATAGCATTTTAACCCAGCTTTTCACATTAGCTGACCTTTGTTAGCGAACAATAAATTTGAATATAAAATTTCCCGCCGGAAGGCCTGAAAATTTTTAAAGTAGAAAACGTGCAATTCACAAACAATTTCCACATTTAAATTAATATGGTATTTAATAAACTTCCTACTTTTTGGGAAGTATAGGATATTAAAAGGGATACTACAATGCGTTTAACAACGATGTTAACTGCGTGTTCAAAATGAACAAAATGTATCTCTAATGAAAAGGCTTGAGAGATAGAGCAGTTTCACACTCAACTCTCGACATCAATAAAGTCTGTGTGTATCCCTTTATATTAGAAGGTTGTCAGCGTTCTCATATTAAGTAATTACTACGATAATGCATTCTGGGCACTCGTATATTAAACATTATATTAGTAATGTGCTCAATAATCGGATGTAAGCTTTGACAAAAATATATTAAATTGTTTGCGAAATTAACCGTTAAGCATGTAAATGTATAAAGTTTTATACAAGCGGTCGTTCCAGCAGTTGAATCGTTACCTTACTTTAATGAATTGCATAACATATATCTTGTATACAGATCTGCATTATTAACAGATAGTTTTTTTAACATCACTGTTTATTAATGAAAGGTATTGCTGATGCTTATCATAATGCAAATAATTCAGCGACGTTTTAAGTTCAATGATTTTCTTACAATATTACTACGAAGAATTGTTATATAGCAAGTTCTGACTAGTATGCACAAACCAAGGGTATTTTACCTTCAATGCACATTGTCCCGTTATATCCGGGCTCACATTCCCCAGGGCATACGCCGGACAGTTTGTTACATGGCACCTTGTTTTTACAATGACCACAGGTTTTCTCACAAGCAAGACCATACCGTTCGTTTTCGCATTCTGTTTAATAAAACGCACATAATAACATATATTCATTCAATAAGGTAATGCGAGGTGTTTTATTATTTAATAATAGCAATCAGTCCAATAGAGGAAAACGATGTAGGGGATGTTTCGTATTCACTAATAGCATATATATATTGTCGATTCGTACACTTTTTTTTAACTAAGACAGATTTGATAAAAGTTAGATAGATAGATAGACTTTAATTTTCCTCCATTCATGAAGAGCATAACATATAATACAGATTATAAATAATTAAAATAATTACATACAATCGATTATATACACATACAAGAGATCAAAGTGAAGCAACTCAATACATTATTTACAAAGATAAGTAACATAATAGAGTATATATATATATATATATATATATATATATATATATATATATATATATATATATATATATATATATATATATATATATATATATATATATATATATATATATAGTCAATGATAATTATTTTAGTTCATTAATTCAATAATACACACGCACGCACGCACGCGCGCACGCACGCACCCGCACACACGTACAGGCACCATACAACACATACAACCGTAACAAGAGAAAACAGATAAGGACAACATATAAACAAAACAATTTAAATATACACTAATGATATAAGAATACCTAGAATAATGCCGCAAGATTAAAAACCAATGCGCACGTTTATAAAGACCGAGTTTTAGTTTAAATACTATGATACTATGTATTCGCCTAGAATATGTCTTAACGCGAAAACGAAAATAAAGACATAATTAGCGAACATATGTAATTAGCAAATATATGGAATTTTAACACACGACCAACTAAACACAAATCACAAGTGTTGCCTTCCATAGAAGACTGTTATAGTGAAACGTTTACAGTCAAAGTAGTTCCTCATGGGAATATCATATGTGTCATACAATACATATATACAATCAAATACGCATACAGATATTGCTATATTTGCAATATAGTAAAAAGATCACATTAAAAGAGAAGAACAACATAAAACATCTGGACATGTTTCTGATCATTGGCAGCACCATCATTGTATTAATGTAGCAATTTGCAGATTGAGACGGCAATATCAAGGTGCAAAAAATGCTTCTGAGATGTTTCAGAACCCAACTTTAATATGCTCACACATTGCTCAAAGGCACTGATCTGGATGAAGCGTTTAAAGTCATAAATCCCACAAGTCTCAAGAATAAGCGTCCACAATTTCTCACGTTCGGCTTCATTAGCAGTACAATAACACAACTTGTGGATAATCAGGCTTCCCGTTCTGAGATTACACAGTTTGCAGATCTGCTTGAACTGATTTGATATTAATAAGCCGATGCCATTCATAAGGGTTTTGTCCAAAGCTAAGAGTTTCTTATTGTCCTTTGCGATTAACCATAAAGGGGAGTAACCGTTAGTTTCAATTACATGCGCCGTTACGACCCATGGGTCTCTATCTTTTAAACGTTTTACCATGTCTTTGTTGATACGCGTCACGATATTGCGTTCGATGATTTGCTTCCACTGTCCTTTGGAAGGGAATAATCCATGTTCAACATATGAATGTAGATAGTTGGTAAGATTGTATCTTTGTAATATTTTGTACACGTCAGGAATAAAGCCGAAACATTGACGGTCTAAAGCAAGGAATCGTATAAGTCTGTTGTTGAATAGATCGTTTGCAAGATACTGTGGATTTAATCTGCGAATTTGTCCTAGTAATTTGAGTTTTGACACTCAAGTATGTAAACTATTGGTATAGCATTTATTGTTATTAAACAGAAATCCGTAGAAATGCATTTCTGGTATTTCCTTGCAAGTGTTTTAAACAGAAGTTTTGAGTAATTTGCAATTTCAATAGATCACTTGATGAATTCTTATTCCAAAGCTAACTGCCGTAGATAGCATTAGGTTACACTGCTGAATTGAATATCGTACTCATAGTGATAGGGCTTAGTCTCTTAGGTCCCATGCCTTTAGGGCATACGCTTATATACGTTCCTCTTAGATTCAAACACGCTTCTTGAATGCAGGTGCCTGTTGACAAGCATGAGTTACGTTCAATGCCAAGATGAATGTTACTGTCATTTACAGGAATAGTTTCTGTTCCGAGGTAAAACTGCTTTTGATTGAAAAAATTCTTATTGTTATATATCACAACAGAACATTTGTTTGCATTATATAAAAATCGCCACTTATTGGCGTAGCTGGTGCAAATTCGGAGCATATTGTCAAGTCCAGCTCGTGAGTATGACACCAGAACCATATCATCGGCAACAGTTGGTGCGGACATGTTTATGTCAGACTCCATTCCCTCTCTCTTCCAGCTCTGAAATGAGACCGTTGATATATACCAGGTAGAATAGCGGCGAGATCTTTCCGCCCTGGCGGGTTCCCTGGCGTACCGGAAGTGGCCCTGATAGCAGTCCATGGTAACGCACGCGGCTTGTAACATTCTGGTACATATTACGAAAAGCAACTAACGAGTTAGCGTCGATGGCTGGCGTATGGGCGTCATCACCGGAAGTGAGAGAGGACAGCTTGTAAAATAAGCCATCATGCCACACCCTGTCAAACGCTTGGCGTGCATCCAGAAAACACATGTACACAGGTGATGAGTGCTCCCTAGAGTAGTTTAGGCATTCCCGTAGAGATAAACTTGTCATGATGCATCCAAGTCCGTCTTTGAACCCTCCTTGTAACCTCCTTATTGAGGTCATTTTATTGCCTTTACACCAGTCAAGCAAGACCATCTCGTACGCTTTTAGCAAGGTCGAGGATAATGTTATGGCCCGATAGTTGCTCGGTTCATCTCGCCTTTTTCGTCCACCTTTATGCAACGTAATAATGTCACCTTCTTTCATTCTATCGAGGATTAGTCCGGACCGTAACATTACAGTTTATAACTGAGATAAGAGGTAAGCGATTATGTCTTTACCATATAGTAAGTGTTTGTGGGTGATATTATCGGGACCACATGCTTTCCCCTTCGATAAAGTTTTAATACTTTCGGCCACCAATGCGGGAGATACGGTAACGTCTTGATCGGAAGACAAGCCACGAAACGTTTCATCAACTTCCTGTTTGACATAGTGATCCCATTCAGCATCGAAGTCATGTAAGTTGGATGGAGTGTATAAGTCTGTGAAATACTTGGCCCACTGGTCAACTATATCTTCGCACTTCTATACGTCGTTCCATTAAATTGAATACCGCCGCCAAGATTGGCTCCGGATCCATGTTTCTTGGAATTTACCGTTTTCCAGAAACTCACAGTATCATGCACAGAATCGTGTTCTAGCTAATTGTCAAGTTCGGCCATGTAGCGATCCGCACATTGTCGCATCACCCTCCTGAAGTTAGCCTTATCTTCCTTGTATTGACGATACGCGCTATGCTGAGTTCCTCTGGGTCTTCCATGTCGTTGCCAAGCATCACGTGACTCTGCCATTTGACTGTGGAGGGCGGTGAGGGCATCCGTCCAGAACGGCTTCAAATGTCCTCTGAATCGCCTTGTTGGGAAACAGTCATTTGAACAAGTATTCATCACTTCACATAGCCTGTAGTATAACTGGTCGGCCGTAAGATTTTGTACTATATCAATCTGTAAAGCTTCATCCAGAGATTCACAATACTTCATTACATGATCATTGTTAGCAGATTTCCAATTAATATATTTCTTTCTAGCAACAAGTTCATCAGTATGAATTATAAAATCAAAACAACATAGTATAGGTCTGTGCCTGGAAACATTGAGACAGGCATCATCAGCAACTTCACAGTGACATACACAATCAGATATCTCACAAGGTACAAATACATAATCAATCAACGACGTAAATTTATCATCATAAGATACATATCAATTATTATGACCAATGCAGGAGTTATGCATATTCATAGCACACAGAGTACAATCATTTACAAATGTGTACAGTAATCTCTGCCTATAAGTGTGAATTTGAGATTGAATGTCAGCATTGAAATCACCCAGAAATATAGAGTCACCTTGGTCGCTATATGTATTATATACATCATACAAGTTATTTATACTGTCATAGTATTTCTCATTTGGATGGTTGACACAGGGGAGGTAGACTTGAATAACAAATATGTATTTCCCTGGGGAGAGTTGCATTTGTATTCCCGCTATTCTATCGTCATCAATAGCTAACGGTGAAATAATATTGTCATATTTCTTTTCCCACAAGATGGACACACCGCCTCTACCTATCACGAGTGAGGATGACGAATAATCAACATGACTACAAACAGTGTGGTGACTATAGTCTCTAAGAATAGTATCCATGAAATGTACATTACTAGGCAGTAACCAATGTTCAGATATACCGCATAATTATATCAATGTTGCCTCCGGGCAGTATTTCTGACAGGTACGCCGCGCTAGACATAATACCGGTAATGTTCCATGTCAGTATATTGAGACCAAAAACAGCCATTGTTAGAAAGATAATTGTTTTCACACACATCACTGATATTAAGCAGTGTTTTCGTTCAGTCAATTTCAGTAGATAAATTAACATAACGGTTGTATGTCGGAATGTCATAATACAGACGGTTATCTTCGTACTCACATTGTCTGTCTGTCTGTCGCTGGGCCGTTCTCCGGAGTCGTGGTGGGATCTCTGCGCTTCGTTGCTTGTTTATTCTCCATTTGTTTCCCGCCCATTTCTTAGGCCGCTCGTTTCCAAGCCGCTGATTCCGAGATCCATTCATCGGTACATGATGCTTTCTGCGTGTCTCGCGTGATCTCCATGGTAAGCATCTGACGTACTCGGGCCAGAAATTGTCGGTCAGAACGAGGCTGGCGTTATCGTTTGCAACCAGTGTCAATTTAAGTAGCGCCCGTCCCGGATCCCGACGTATCGGAAACATGCGAATAGCCTTCAACCTCGGGCCCTGGTCCTCCACCTCTGTGGTCAGGAGTCTGGTATTCACAGTCGATCTAAGTACTATCAAGCAATATCGTTCAACGCGACGGTTTTCTACTAACTTAAACTCGTCCTCGCACCATGAATCACCGTCACTAGTGTCACGTGATCGGGTTGTGACCCTGACAGGGATAGATTGTCCTTTCACATCCGTTACATGATCAACCAGAAGTTGAGTTGTACTATCGCCTCTAGAATTGCCGTCGTTTCCGTCGATGTCATTCGATGGGTGCACATTTATCATGGTGGCATTTGTCCGTGTATTGCTATTTGCGTTCACAATGGGGGACCCTTGAGTTCTCGACATACGTGATGCGATAAGTGGAACGCCCGTTTTTAGCCCTGTGAAGGGGACGTGAAATCCTGGAGGGTCAGGGACGTGATTTGGAGATCGGGGACTCATAATGTTCATATTTTCTAGGTACACTTCCACATGCCGAATATTGTCTTCACATTCGGTTACTCGAGACATAGCTTGCATTGAGATGTTAGATAGAGACTGGAGAGTTGATGACGTCGCGGAGTTTACATTGCTCGAACACTTCAAGATATCAGCCTTTATTGCGAGATTTGTCGACATAAGTTGGCTTATTTGTTGCGTTCTAAGATTCTCATTAGCAAGGATAGATTGTTTTAAAAGCAGCATACTCGCTTGTAAAGAATTAACTGTGTCTTTAAGAAGTGCCACCTCGTTAGCACACCGACATTTTACTGGCACATGTTTTTTCCACTGGATATGCTTTGATATTGTTGCGTTAATACAGACGGTTTTCGGGATTTGCCGGTACTAATCATATCTTTAAGCACAGAGTAATCTCCCCCCTCAGTCACTTCAATGATATAGTAAAGATCCTGTGCCAGGCGCGTAGCTACAGGTTCCCCAGACCTCGTGAACATTCGTCATTTAAGATTCACATTCCGATCAAAGGGAAACTCGTGATCAACTTCTTTTAACTGTTCAAAATACTCACATCTCAGTCTATCTAAATCATACTCGTCAGATGCGTATTTGTGCAAAAAGAGTTGTACACACTTATCTTGTGCATTTCTTCTGTAAATTTCCACCAGCTCGTTATACTCATACAATGACCTCATATCAGCATCAGCCATATTGTTTACGTCAGCCATATCATCATGAATCACGTTGTCATCTGATATGCTATCCGTGTCCGTGTCACGTGATTCAAGCGTGGTTAACTGTTGGTGGCCCGAGCGGTCGACACGACTATGTCATTGTGTAAGTAATTCCAATGATTGCGATTCCTGAGTTAAATCCTCACCAAACACGTCCAACAAAAGCTGATAACCGCTTGGTGATTGCACCCGCTCGTCCGAAGATGTGAATTGCCCTGAGGTTGGTTAATCCGTTGATAAGTCCCCTTTATAATCCATTGTGCTGCACAAACCCAGTACATCAGTGACAACTTCTCACATATGAAAAAATGCAGGTAAAAATACCGCCAAATTTATCGAACAAAGATAAATACTATTATTTCCAATTCTTGCGAGTTTTACGAGTTTTATACAATAGTGAACTTATTCACATACACCACCGTATTCACTGTCACTTCCATGTCAATTTGATGTAAAACAACTCCTGGAAAACAATCAAATTCTCACAAAATCCGCAAAAAATCATAGCAGAAAATTTTTCACGTCTTCACTCTCACGCATGCGCATACTCTACTGAGAGTACTGTTAATAAGAATTGCAAATGAATCATACCATCAATGCAGAGCGATCCTTTATATCCTGTTGTACATCCAGTTGGACACACACCGGAAGTCTTATTACAGGCAGCGTTGTTAAGGCAATGACCGCATCCGGTCAGACAGACCTGTCCGTACCATCCGTTGTCGCATTCTATGTGAACACATTATTATTGCAATCATAGCTGTACATATTAACGACGTATTCAAATATCATTTGTGTAACCTTTTGATGGTTTATCACCTAGCGCGTTTGCAAAACAATTCGTGAGAATTACATATTGCAGCATCAATAAACATCACTGAAGCTATTAACATGCATTTGCACGGTTGTGTTTGTTATTGTAGGAAATAATATCATTATGATTTAAATATAGAATTTATGGTATACTCATTTATCGAATTCCAATAACAATAAATAATAAATTTAAGATACATAACATTTGGCCATCATGATTAAGTTACTAAAGTAAGTTGTTGTACGTCCTGTAAATAAAACGAATGTCACTGGGTGAGACAAGCACACACGCAAAATTTCCCCACAATCGGGCAATACGGTTTTTATAAATTGACTAAAACCATTCTCAAACTCGAGAGTTATATCAATAGAACAAAACAAGTAAGTAATGCGAGGTGTTTTCATTATTTAATAATAGTAATCAGTCCAATAGAAGAAAACAATGTAGGGGAAGTTTCGTATTCACTCATAGCATATATATTTTGTCGATTCGTACACTTTTTTAACGAAGACAGATTTGGTAAAAAGTAATTTATAATGAGTCAATTATTGTTCCATATTTTAAGTAAGAGTACTGTCAATAAGAATTGCAAGTGAATCATACCATCAATGCAGAGCGATCCTTTATATCCTGTTGCACATCCAGTTGGACACACACCGGAAGTCTTATTACAGGCAGCGTTGTTAAGGCAATGACCGCATCCGGTCAGACAGCCCTGTCCGTACCATCCGTTGTCGCATTCTATGTGAACACATTATTATTGCAATCATAGCTGTACATATTAACGACGTATTCAAATATCATTTGTATAACCTTTTGATGGTTTATCATCTAGCGCGTTTGCAAAACAAATTGTGAGAATTACATATTGCAGCACCAATAAACATCACTGAGGCTATTAACATGCATTTGCACGGTTGGTTTTGTTATTGTAGGAAATAATATAATTATGATTCAACTATAAAATTTATGGTATACAGTCAAGTTACCAATAGCGGATCATAACCAATAGCGGATCACTTTGATGTTCAAGAATGCGTATCGCAATTAATTGTTAACATTTTTAAATGATACTTTGCAAAAGGCAAACTCAAGGCATATTCTTAAAACGCCGGAGTTTAGTCGGAATTGGAGCGCCCCTTTGTCCATAATGTCGGCGTGTTTTGCTGACATGTAGCCTCGACTTTGTATACTTTCGTCTCGTTTCAGAACGAGGTTGAACATTTCGCACAAAAATTAATATAATTTAAACATCATTAAAGGCATAACAAACATTAAAAAAAAACTAACTTGCAATGTAAATTTGTTATTGTAAACAACGTATTTCATGTTTTGACAGTTCAATTTACGCTTGAGAAAGCCCCCGAGTGGTTTTGATCACGTGATCCGTTATGGCTACAAGTGATCCGTTAATGCATGAATTCCGCTGCGAACAAAAACGTGCCACAAATACTTATTGTCTGCATTTAAAACATAAAATTTGCTAAAACAGTAAGAAAAGGTAATATTTTATTAAACTGATGTAATAGAGGTGGCAAAAATAGTATTGCTTTTTCCCAGCACAACTTATTTTCGCTAGTGATCCGCTATTGGTTACTTGACTATACTCATTTATACAATTCCAATAACAATAAATAATTAATTTACAATACATAACATTTGGCTATCATGATTAAGTTACTCAAGTAAATTGTTGTATGTCCTGTAAATAAAACGAATGCCATTGGGTGAGACAAGCACACACGCAAAATTTCCCCACAATCGGGCAATATGGTTTTTAAAAATTGACAAAAACCATTTTCAATTTCGAGAGTTACATCAATAGAACAAAACAAGTAAGTAATGCGAGGTGTTTTCATTATTTAATAATAGCTATCAGTCCAAAAGAGGAAAACGATGTAGGGGAAGTTTCGTATTCACTAATAGCATATATATTTTGTCGATTCGTACAATTTTTTAACCAAGACAGATTTGGTAAAAAGTAATATATAATGAGTTAATTATTGTTCAACATTTTTAGTGAGAGTACTGTCAATAAGAATTGCAAGTGAATCATACCATCAATGCAGAGCGATTCTTTATATCCTGTTGTACATCCAGTTGGACACATACCGGAAGTCTTATTACAGGCAGCGTTGTTAAGGCAATGACCGCATCCGGTCAGACAGCCCTGTCCGTACCATCCGTTGTCGCATTCTATGTGAGCACATTATTATTGCAATCATAGCTGTACATATCAACGACGTATTCAAATATCATTTGTGTAACTTTTTGATGGTTTATCAACTAGCGCGTTTGCAAAACAAATTGTGAGAATTACATATTACAGCACCAATAAACATCACTGAGGCTATTAACATGCATTTGCACGGTTGGTTTTGTTCTTGTAGGAAATAATATCATTATGATTTAAATATAGAATTTATGGTGTACTAATTTATCCAATTCCAATAACAATGAATAATTAATTTAAGATACATAACATTGGCTGTCATTATTAAGTTACTAAAGAATATTGTTGTATGTCCTGAAAATTAAACGAATGTCATTGGGTGAGACAAGCACAAACGCAAAATTTCCCCTTACTCGGGCAATGTGTTTTTAATAAATTGACTAAATCCATTTTCAAACTCGAGATCTATATGAATAAAACAAAACAAGTAAGTAATGCGATGTGTTTTCATTATTTAATAATAGTAATCAGTCCAATTGAGGCAAACGATGCAGGGAAAGTTTTGTATTCACTAACATATAATATTGTCGATTCGTACACTTTTTTAACGAAGACAGATTTGGTTAAAAGTACTTTATAATGAGTCAATTATTATTCAATATTTTAAGTGAGAGTACTGTCAATAAGAATTGCAAATGAAGCATACCATCAAAGCAGAGCGATCCTTTATATCCTGTTGCACATCCAGTTGGACACACACCGGAAGTCTTATTACAGGCAGCGTTGTTAAGGCAATGACCGCATCCAGTCAGACAGCCCTGTCCGTACCATCCGTTGTCGCATTCTATGTGAACACATTATTATTGCAATCATAGCTGTACATATTAACGACGTATTCAAATATCATTTGTGTAACCTTTTGATGGTTTATCAACTAGCTCGTTTGCAAAACAAATCGTGAGAATTACGTATTGCAGCACCAATAAACATCACTGAGGCTATTAACATGCATTTACATTATATTATTTTAGGGGGAACATCTTTGGTTGAACAAATCAGTAAGGAAGTAGGTAGCGCAGTTTATCTTCCTTGAAAAGGAAGCTGTAAAACTAAATAGTTCACTTATGAATATTTTTAATTAAGTGGGAAAATTAGATTCAGCTCTTGACATAATACGTATAGGCTTAACGGTCAAGTAGGATTCAAGAGTAACAAGTATTGCTTGCTAAGTAAATTTAGCTGTATGCGACTTCCTTGGAAAATAATTGTATTGGTAAAATCTATCGTCATAATCATCATCGCCATCGTCATCATCATTATCACATCGTCATCATCATCATCATCATCATCATCATCATCATCATCATCATCATCATCATCATCATCATCATCATCATCATCATCATCATCATCATCATCATCACCATCATCATAATCAGCAGCAGCAGTAGCAGCAATAGGTGTATCATCATCAACATCGTCATCATCGTCGTCGTCATCATCATCATCATCATCATCATCATCATCATCATCATCATCATCATCATCATCATCATCATCATCATCATCATCATCATCATCATCATCATCATCATCATCATCATCATCACCACCATTATCATCATCATCATCATCATCATCATCATCATCATCATCATCATCATCATCATCATCATCATCATCATCATCATCATCAGTTTAAAAGTTGTTATAATAGGCTGATAATATTCAGAGAAAACCAACATCAACGTGTAATGAAAGGTTACTTTTGAGCCGAAACTAAACGATAACCAAACACATCGCAGGGTAGCTATTTTAGCGAAATACCAAAATAATTTTCGAATGCATCCAACATGCTATAAAAAATATTTTGAGAAAATTTAACAAAGATTAAGTAAATATGCGATACCTTCAGTTATAATAAAGTTTTCATATAGCCGTATAACAGAAAACTTCAGTGAAATAATTTTTTTTACTAACCGGACCCATTGTTTACCTGTTCCTAGATATCATTAAAAAGCATGGTCTGAGCAAGTTTTTATGATGAGTGGACTAAACAAGTGACTTCTAACAAATTAAGAAGCGTTCACTTTATTTCTATTTAGGGCAACGTGCCACACCTGGAGACCAAAATTATAACAACCTGAACAAAGCTTTATTGTAATAACAAATGTTCTAAATAAGTGTCATGAAGATCTGACCATACGTGTGTTTTATAGATTTATAATAACTAAAGCCATATACAGGAAATTGCCCGACTTCCTGGTGACCGTGTTTTTTTTACAGACTTTCGAAACTATGCTTGGATATAACAATAAAAGGGTTTGTGTCCAAATTACATTAAGTTTTAAAATAAATGCGCATTTTAAAGTGTTAAAATGGTTAACAAGGTTTTATTTAGACATATAAGGAAACCCCACCCCATATGACGGCAATGTTGTTTAAACGCCTTTAACGACCTGAATTATTTTCGAATTCGGATATTATGTATTGTTCTGACCAAGTTTCTGAGCAGGAAACTATAAAGGTTACGTCTAAATGTCAAGAAGTTTTGTTTTTTCAATTTGACCTTGTTACTTAGTTTCTATTATTTAAGTGCTCCAGTTTCGAACTTGGCCAATATATCGTTGGGACAAATATTATGCTCACGTTTCAAGACTATCTACCAATAATTGTGACCTCTAGATTGTTAATAAGTTAAATGTTGACGACGGACGACGCACTAAGAACAACGAAAAAACAGGCGATCACAAAATAAAGCCATGATCACTTCGTGCTCACGTGAGCTAAATTGTGTCTCAATATAGTGTTGTTGGGTTCAAAAAGTTACAATTCTTGAGATATTTTAGGGTGTGTAGTTCAAGAAATCACACCGTTTATTTTTCTTTCATAATACATTTTTATATAGATAAAAAGATTTTAACGAAGGTATTGTTTTCTACATCAATAATTCCTTGTTGTGCATTTGTTCAAAACATAAGACGCAAATTTGAACCTTGCTCTGGCATATATTTAGTTTAGTGATCTATTCTTTTCGGACATCCTTAATTAACCCTTTTTACATGCACTAAATATTTATGAAGTGAGATGATTTCTTTGTTTTTTCTCTTTGGGCCAACAATTACATAATTGCAGTTATATATTTCTCTCTGTGTCTTAAAATGCGACTACTGCATTTTTATATGGGGACGTTTATGTTACAGTATACTAAATGAGCGTTTCATGTAGGGCTGTACTCTCTAAAAAAATATCATATTTGATTCGAAGGCATGTTGTACACTTTAGACTGTTGTTCGGGTTTTATCGTTTGGAGATAGTGGTAGGGCATGAATAGGTGTTCAATGCTGCTGAATCCATGAAATATGATAAACTTAGAGACTGTAGTAAAGCACTGAAAAAAAGTTACATTCCACTAAGAAACGGCCGGAAAAAAGTTGCAAAAACACTCGATTTTGATTTGTGTCGAGTTTTTTTCTTGGTTTGAAAATGACATATCTTTTTATTTCGTAACTCGATTCCGCTTAAACTGGCCTTTAAGAAAAGGTAGGTAATGGGGGTCTCTATGTGCAAAATGTTGCATTATTTTCGCTTCAAGTTGTCGCTTTTACATTGAATTATATAGGGAAACTATTTAGTATATTTTGACCTTTAAAAAACAAACTTATTTTACATTCATTTATAATGTACCGTATGTGCACATCGGTCCTTTATATCCGTGTTCACATTCCCCAGGGCAGACGCCGGAAACCTTGTTACAGGCCACCTTGTTCTGACAATTACCACACGTGTTCTGACATCGATGACCATGCGATCCGTTGTCACATTGTGTTCAATGAATAGTCAAGAATAACTCTTCATATTTTATTAAGTACTAGCATCGATGTTTTTGTCATCACGTACTTATCGGCAGTAAAATTTAGGAAAACGATTTCGGAAATGATTCATATTCACTAATAACATATAAATGTTTTACGTACGTACAACGTATCGTGACCGTAAATTCGATTTTTACATCCTAATGCTTCTTACCATATTAAGAATATTATAACATTTAACAAACAAACTTATTTTACATTCATTTATAATGTACCGTCTGTGCACATCGTCCCTTTATATCCGGGTTCACATTCCCCTGGGCAGACGCCGGAAACCTTGTTACAGGCCACCTTGTTCTGACAATTACCACACTTGTTCTGACATCGAAGACCATACGATCCGTTGTCACATTCTGTTCAATGAATAGTCAAGAATAATTCTACATATTTAATTAAGTACTAGCATCGATGTTTTTGTCATCACGTACTTATCGGCAGTAACATTTAAGAAAACGATTTCGGAAATGATTCATATTCACTAATAACATATAAATCTCTCACGTACTTACAACTTATCGTTACCGTAAATGTGATTTTGACATCCATCAGCATGTTTCTAACCATATGTTAAAATATTTCCTAAAATACCGTTGCAAAAGCAAGATCTAATCACAAGAAGTTTATAAAGGGTCAATTATTTTTTTTTATATCTTATTACAGTATGCGTTGTTAAGACAATAACCACTCTTCGTCAGACAGTCTCGGCCGTACAATCCGTTGTCGCAGGCTGTTTATATTAAGTATAAGTAACACTATGTTCTTATAGAAGGTATTGAACACTCAAAATTGAAACGTTGACATCAAATGAATAATCTTAACGTTGTCGTGAAAACTGTTGAATTAAAGTTTATTTAAGCCTTATTTTAATAAGCACACGAAATACCTTTCCAAGCATGGATGCGTTGGACACGATAATATATGTTCATGTTCAAACAACGTGGTTCCAAAACAGCCTAAAGTCGCTCTGCGACGATCTTCAATTTGTTTTTATTTACATGTGTGTACATACGGCCCTTTCCGGTCACATATTTACATTGATTTGACTTTTTAAAAAGGCATATGATGATATATAAAGACTTGTTGTGTCATAGTTTTCGGAGCAAATAATGCTTGTCACCTGAATACATTGTTAATATATCCCACACCAACCTGGACAATAGATAAATAGTTTACCTTCGTTGCATGCGGCTCCTCTCCAGCCAGACTGACATCCTGACCCACAGATACCATATATCGTGTCACAAGGTCCTTCCAGACAATGACATCTGTTTTCACAATTAGGGCCATAGGTTCCATTCATGCAATCTTACAAAAAAGGTCAGGTAAGATTACTATAAACATTTTGTCTTCAGAAAAAATGCGTTCATATCAAGTTTTCAATCCTGATCGTTTCGTTAATATAAAAACTAATCTACATTTATTGCAAATAATTGTAAATAAAACGATTAACTGCATAAAACCAACATTATATTTATATTATAGCTTGATCAATTAAGATACTTTACCTCCTTGTCGGTAAACTTCTATTTCGCATATTGTCATATAATCTGATCCCCGGCCAATGACGCGTATTGCTTGTATAGCCTGTGGCGGATTTATCTCGTAGGTTCGTATTGTATCAGAAAAACTAGTGGCTTGTTGTTCGACCATGTTATGTTCGTCATAACCACCAACCATTACAATATTCCTTAGCTGATGGATCACTGAAATTTAAGCAGCTTTATAAAAATATAAATAAAATATTTTTTGCAAATTTAGAGTCACTTGTATATAAACTATACTTTTATACCTTCGTGACACCCTACATCTCATGTTTATTGAACACGATATACTATGATTGTTTGTATATGTATCATAACATAAACAATAAAGCGAGGGTAAAATCACATACATGTTAATTAACTAATATACTACCTGTGTCTGTACGCCCTTTAAGTACAACACGCTCCACAAAATAGGTTTGTGGTAGATTTAATTGAAGCCAGGACGGCCTTTTAATGGCGGTACAACATTTGCATACTCCAGGAGAACCATCTCTTCCATCGATTGCTCTTTCGATATCCATATCGCCCCATACTGATTCGTTTGTCGACAGTGTAGCTCCTTGTGTTGAAACTCTGACATCACCTTATAAACATCAGTTGTTTTATTTAATTTATCATTTTTACAATAATTCGAATAAAAACATGGTGAATCTCCATCAGCTATCAATGATATCAAATTTATTTTCAAGTAAGCAAGTTTCAATGGACTTCATTTAATTTGAAATGAAATTTATCCGTGTTGATATTCGGTGTCACGACTGTGATTTGTCTCTAATGTTTTATAACATATTGATCTTGTTTAGAACATATGTGATTTATAGAACACAAACGAATATTAAAACAAAGACTTACATGATTAGTATTTGCACGTTAAGAACATATACATATATATTTAAACGAAAAGTGCAACAATATAGAGTGTTACTGCATAAATACCTGAAGTGGTTAAATTAAGTAACACCATTGAAATATGACTGACATTTTATACAATACAACTTCTTGTAATATTAATTTAAAACATGTGTTATAGTTCCACGTGAAAAGATGCATTACATGAAAGAAACAGTTATTGGTCCTTAAATGAGGCATAGTTTAGACAACGCGATAGAGAAGACAATACCTAGATTTAGAGTTAATAGTTATACTAGAAGCGGAACTGGTTCCTATGACAGCGAGCTTCTTTCCGGAGCATTTGCTCACTTTTAAGTACAAATTAACTGCATCAAAAGTACCCATACTTTGTAATGATCAACTAAAAACTTTGCCGTATAAAACATGTTAAATGGTTTAAGCTGTGATAGGATAAATATTAATTAATATAAATTCTGATTGCCGGAATAAGTTGCATTCAAATAAATAATGAAATATTATTTCTACTGCATAACAGTTTCGTACTACTGGTTGAAAATTATTGCATAAACATAATGTTCATTTAACTTTACTGAATTTAGTTCTGAGTCTGCAATATTGCATCTGTTTGCGCCTCTCGTAGACGTATAGTAAATACGGGTTAATCCGATCATTTTTACTGTAAATAGACCAGCTAATTTTTAGTTGTTCACTTGCGAACAACAAATGTTAGCACTGCACGTTGCAAATCTGCTCTTAACTACGCTAAGAACGATAACCACCGCATCTGCCTGTACACACTGATTAGCCTGTTTATACTTCAGCACTGGTACACTGCAGACAGTGAGTGTGTGTATGAAATCAATAGTGTTTAACAGCCTGTGCGACGACATTGGCCAGTTTGTCATTGAAAACTGTACTTATTGGCTGAGTACAGGGAAAACGGGGCTTAATGCATGTCAAATAAGTGGTGTCTAAGATTAGCCTGTGTACATTGATAAGCATGTGCAGTGCGCACAAGCTTATCAATGACGACACTTTCTGAGTTTTTGTTTCAATAGAGTCTCTGGTACTGGGATGACAATTAATGCATATGCATTAAGTACTGTTTTCCCAAAATGAAGCTTAAATTATCTTTGCTATTAATGATTTGACAAAAAAGATAAAAGTTATGATAATAACTTCAACATAACCTCGCTGACAAGGCAAATAAACAAAATCTCTTTTAAATCAATTAAACAACCAATGAGTTCTAAATTTTTACCTTGTGGCATTTTTTAAATAAATATCTCAAAGGGACCTTTTCACAGTTTGTCATTAAATGCTTAATTTTGATAAATGTAAACATTGTATCTTAAAAGCTCCATTAAAAAACAAGAATAAAATTAAAGAAACAAAAAAAGTAAACCTCAACTGGGCTCGAACCACTGACCCCTGGAATAAAAGTCTATCGTTTAGACCACTCGGCCATCCGTGCTCATACAATGAGAGATTCATTTTATGCTTTATATAAGCAATCCGACAACAACAGAACTCTCCAAATTATTAAATCGTTTAATTTTGTCAATTTACCAAAACGTGAAAAGGTCCCTTTAATGTCTTCAGATTTGCAAATTGAATTAGTTTATTACACTGTCAGACCTTACATCATGAATAACTTACAGGTTTAGAGGTTGCCTGTTAGCCTGGGGCCAGTAGATTTAAGCCCATGAAACTCAATTTCAAAAGTTGGTTACAGTCGGGCTAAAAAGCAGGTCAACTAGCTTTTTTAAAGCTTGAAACAACTCAACGCAATGAAACATAGAATAAAAATTGGCGACTGTGAATCAATTAGGCCTAGGAAATGATTCCATTTCGGCTCACAACAAGACATGATGCATTTAAATCTGTCATGTCGGCAAAATTGTTGTTCAATAATTTGAATAAAATATTAAAGTATTAGATACACATAACACAACATGTACATGATTCTAAGCTTGTTATTCTTTAGCAAGGCAACCAAATTGCTAAAGATGGTTGCCAGTGCAGCAACCAATTGCGAAAAAAGAGACATATTGTTTAGTTTGTCTAAGTTATCTCTAAAACATAAATATGAGGATAAATAGTGCACACACATCTCAACTTGTGCTTTAAGACAAACTCTTTATAAACTTGAATGGGTTGTGTTTATTTCAAACTTGCGATATAAAAAGCTATAAAATAATATTTTAAACTGAGTTGCGTCTAAGATTATGCAATAGCGAACAACTTCATTGCCTTCAGCGCTTTGGTTATTGTTTACAATCGTGATTTTCCGCACAGACGTATTGACTAGTTGAACAAAGTACGTGTTCGAGAAACGTTAAACAAACACATACAGGAAAATATATATATTCGCCCTTAATCAGGAGCAATACGTTCGAGATACGTAGGTTGAAGATTGGTGTAAATCATTCACAAACTGATTAATTATGTTCTTCGCGACGCGTACTTAATGCTTCTCGGTCAATCGCTTTGTCAGACAGACAGAATGTTTTATTGACGTAAGCTTTACAGTTTTGTCATTCACAAAAAGTTAGTCATATATCAACATATACTTATGTCAACGTTAACATAATTGCATTTAACTAAATGTAATCTTAATCGCGTAAGGTTTATCACATACATAATAATACATTTTCAGTGATTTTACACAAATAACAGAATATGCAACTGTTATAAATAGTTATATAATAAATTCAACAAACACGTCTTTGCAAATTACAAAATATGCAACTACAATATTAAGGTTTTGCGCGACAAATAAACTCATGTATAAATGCTGGAAGTAATGAATTTAATTATTAAATTGTACATAGAATTTAGAGGATGAAACCATAAACAAAGTACAAGATTAAAAATTAGTTATACAGCGTTTTGTCAGACAAACAAGTACACTAAAGAATAAATTTAATTTAAATATTAGGCAGCACAAATAATTGCGTAGATTTTAATGCGAATATACTATTCGATTAGTTTCACAAAAAAGACGGAGGATGAAAACCATAAACAAATAAAGTTAGAAGAACGTTAGCCAAGAGGAGTTGGTAAGAAAAAAACAACAACAACAAAACAACACTTACAGATGGGGAGGAATAGATACATTAATATTTGAACAACAATAATCAGAATAAGTTATGTTGGATCATGTGTTAAGGCTCTACAGATATACTTGCTCAGGTTTTTCATTTGCTTTTTGTTTGACAAACCCATTAATTCAACAATTTTAAACATACTTGGTTTTTTATAGTATTATGCTTTGATACACTCTTTTTCGCAGTGAATTGAAGGCTGAAATATCGTAATGAAATGGTACGCGTCTTCAATATCTCTGACATGACATTTTGTACATAAGCGCTGAGATCTTACTATATTGTTATGTCTACCTGTTTCAATGGCTAATTTATGGGACGAAAATCGTAACTTTGAGAGGCAAATTCGCAATTTCCTCGGCAAATAATCAAGATAAGCTTCGAATTCCAACGTGCATTTAAATAATTAATGAGCTGCTATTATTAATTGAGTTGTACCAAGATTAAAAAAAATATATCAACAACAGTGGACTTAAAAACGATATGGAAGGTATCGAGATTGACAGAAGAGGGATTGAGCCAAACGTATGAAAACCCATATGAATCCAGAAGTTTTTTCACATTTAAGGCCCAATTACTTTTACAAGTTTTAATACTTTTGAATCGTTCATACAATTTAGATATAATTATGTTATTTGATTTTAGATGTATTCGTTCTAAATCACTTTGTGTTATGCATTTATTGAAAACGTTTCTTACATCCGACACTATGCGCAAACAACGTTCAAATAGTTTCTAAGTCAACGTGTTCATACTGAGAACAACTATCAAATGTTACTCCGAAGTATTCGAATATAACCCTTATTAATGTACAGTATATAACTTCAAAGGATTGCTTTTACCAAGTATCTAATACGGCGCATGTACAAACGCGTTTCCATGCTATGTCTCTAATAACTTAAATATGTACTGGGGCAAGTAAAGTAATTATATAAATATAATTATGTTGGCGGACAGTGAATTCTTGTATGGGCCTATTTATCATAAGCAAAGGTTGATGTGTCGGTATCTTTTGTTTTCTGTTTATTATTATAGACTCTGGCTTTTCGCGATTAAAATAAGCAGACCATTTTCAGCCCACACATTTATTTCGTCACTTTGTATTGAATGTGCTATCTGATAAAGTAATTTTTCTTTTATGTATATAAGACATTTACATGATCAAATAGTATATTCTGTGTCATTCATTCAGCGAAATTGGGTGAAGCTCATCGACTCACAACAACATGTTTTATGTCAGCATATCTTGTCAGCATTAAACAAAATAATGTTAAGAAGAATAAAGCGCAAAAATCGTTTTCTATTTTCATATTCGTTTTAATATGCGTAGATTTTTTCACTGTTGAATTGCAATCTCATATAGTGTATCGAGATATGGTGGCTATTTATAATACGATAGTTGTAAGGTAAATATGGCATTCATGGAACACATTTTCTTTACTATCCTTTTATAAGGAAGTGTATGATAAACTTTGCCGAGCCATATCACATGAAACATAAATGGTTAAATTATGTGTCGCACTAGTGACTCCACGCAAAGAATTATGCGATACGTAAAAGTTGACTTTGCCTTGCAACGAGGGGCGTTTAGGACCGGTATAACCATACACAGTTATTTTAAAAAAAGCATACTGCTTTAAACACAAAGCATTCGACTTTCTCAGTGCTTAAAATAAATGTCTGCATGACAACGAACTTTACTGAGCGCACACATTAATATTCGATTTACAATTTATGGTAACTCCACTTTACATAATATCTAGGAAACTACATTTAACCAATTCTTCGTACAAAGCAAAAACAAACAACTCAATGGAGCGTAGAAAAGTTGGCTTCTTATCAATAATAATGTAATCCAATTAAAATCACAATCTTATGAAATATTTGTAATATTTAAATTTTCACTTTAACTTATTTAATAATTTTAATTAATCATAATTAATAAAGTTTTAATTAATTTCAATTAACAAAATTTTAAAATAATTATTGCATATTGTTTAAAATAACTAGTGCATATTGTTTAAAATAAATATTGCATATTGTTTAGAATAACTATTGTACATTGTTAGAAATACTTAAGGAATTGCGCAGTTCATATCACGCATTAAGCCCAGTTTTCACAAAACTACACCGGAATACTTTTTTGTGCCAGGTGAGCTACAAACTCTATCACATTGATGTACTATAAGAAAACAGCTTACTAAGCTAACAAAGAATAGCACATTCCAATCTAAATTGTTTACCAAATCAAGAACGCAAACGTAAGCAGTAGAAACTTCTAGAAAGTTCCATGACCAAGGGTTAACAACTTTGACCCGAACAAATATAAAAAAGTAGGTGAATCAGCGTACCACGTGAGACCACATAGGATCACGTGAGAAACGTATTAGGAAAAGTCTGATCAGGTTTCAGAAAGTTGCATCAAAAAGAATATTTAAGAAAACACTGTGGGGGACTCACCACAGTGTTTTTCCGGATATTACAGAGAATAAAATGGGCTGTTTACACTGTCGACTTCTTTGATTATTTACATCTATTATGGATTATAGAATATTAGCGCTTAACGCTAATTTGCGTAAATTGAAGAATGGTAATATTTAATGCTAATTGAAAATGAAACACTACAAATACAACATTCATTAAGACCGTAATGAACAGAATAATTAATTATTAAGAACTAAATAATGTATCGTACGTAAATGAAGATCCCGTTACCAATTACATTAAATGGAAATAATGAAAACTTCAAGGAACATTGAAATAACAAGTAAAAGCACGTACGATATCTGGTGGAGAATAGGTTCTAAAGTTTAATTCCTTTACAATAACATTTTCCACAACAAAAATCGTCAGAAATGTTTCAAGATGTCTCACTACAATTTACGTTCTCGCCTATCAGCCACTCTACCGCCACAGTTGACGCCGCCAACATTCCCACCTGACGATTCGACAGTTCCGGAGCAGCCATTTCAACCATCAACTACCATATCAAAACAAGACACTCCAAAATCATCAAGTGAGTCAAAACCTTATTTACAAACTCCCGAAGATTTTGTTGCAAGTGAAAAACGTCGTAAAAAACAATTACGTTCAGATTTTCATAAACAATTAAATTCTATCAAAACAATCAGAAGAGTAACAATACATGACAGCCCATTTCAAAGTCACCCATTACAATCCGATGCATCAGACACCGAAGAAACCCAAGAAACAACACTCCAGCCATTAACGCAGGACCCGCCGAAGGAATCGCTGCTCGAGCCATTATCCAATTTCCGGTACGACCCAGAACCACCGCCATATGGTAATTTTCAGTGCCTTCCCGACGAACGACTACAGGATCCAATTTCCAGTGTTATTTCGCAGAGACCTAACTTTTTCTTAAATACCCCATCACCTAGTGTTAATAGTGCTAACTTTCCATCGCAAAGTGCTAATAGTGACAATATTAACTTACGTAGGCAGACGCCTTCCGCACCTGGCCACTCTCCAGCAGACGGGGAACGACCGGCGAGAAACTTCCATACCGCACAGACTTCGGACCCAAGAGGTACAATGTTTAAGCCAAACATAATTAAGTTAGCATGCTTTACAGGCAGAGACTATGATAGTTTACCAGCGTTTCTGGCAAAATTTCAGAAATTTTGTAGCATGAATAACATTGATAGGGGTGAATATGCTAATGTTCTTCCATTTTACCTGTCCGACAATGCAGAGAATTTTTACAATAATCTGACCGAAGATATTAAATCTAATTATCAAGAACTCACCAAAGCACTTGCTAAACGATTTCAGACTAAAGAATTAGATTATCATCTAATTGCTATTAAACAAAGAGAAAATGAATCATGTGATGATTATATCTCGAGAGCATTAACAATTTCTACTGATGTACAAGGCTTAGAAGAAAAAGTTCTCGTAAGCTTGCTGTCAATGGATTAAGAGACAGTATTAAGAAAGATGTTATTTTAAGACAGCCAGAATCTCTGTCAGAACTGGCCAAATACTGTAAACTCTGTGACATGACCACGTCATTTTCAGTCAATGCTATTGACACAAAATTTCAAACGTTATTGGAAGAGATTAAAACCTTAAAAGCGGACATCAAAATTAAGGAAATTAATGCTTTACAGTCAACCCCAATACCAAATATACCGGTAGAAAATTCTTACGCTCAACAACATATGTTTCCAAATCAAATGCCATCTGTTCCTTACAGCCGTTATCAACAATTTCAACCACGACAAAACCAAAATTATAGGATGTCAGTACCGTTAGACTATCAAAGACCGCGAATAGTCGATAGATCCGTATCTAACCCACGTTTACAAGTAAACAGACAAAATGCACAAAACCAAATTTGCCCCAAATGCGGATACGATTCTTGTAGGGGGGGGGGGGTAGAAACTGTTTTGCATTCAATAAACGATGCAACAATTGCCAACAATTCAATCACTTTCAATCAATGTGTTTTCGAACTAAAAAATGATGGAAAAGACAGAGCAGTAGGTACGATTTTAATAACGCAAATTATTCAAAATTCCAAGTAAAACATGAACAAATAAATAAAAAGGGTTTAATTAACAAAAGTACGCATACAACTCAAAATAAACAAAAACAAAGTATTAAATCTAAACGTAAAATATAAGCTTTAAAGGTAGTAACCGCATTTTTTCATAATTCTTTACCAGGAACAATTGCAGATGTCCCAACAAACATTCTTTTGGATTCGGGCAGTAGTATGTCTGTAATCAGCAAATCATTCTTCGCCTCCACAAACATTTCGCGAATCGAATGCCTACCATCTAATCTCCATGTCAAGACCGCCATTTCTGATAATTCGTACAATGTAGAAGGGGTCATTAACCTCCCAATCCTAATTGGCAACACGCGCTTTGAGCACCCGTTTTACATAGTACAAGGCTTAACGAATAATGCAATACTAGGAGTAGACTTCTTTTCGCAATACGAGGCAAAATTAAATTTTGAGACTAATACTCTTGAAATAAATAAAGATAATATTACATGCAAAACCAATTTTATAACAAATGAAATTCACTGTATTCAAGCTAATAAAAAGATAAGACTTAAAGCTCATTCATTTCAGAAAATACCTGTTCAATTAAAAGAATGTTTTTTGAATAAAGATTTACATATTATGGATGAAACAAATATCATGGAACTTGATTTATGTATTACAGACAACAAAAATAAAACTATACAATTTCCAATTTACAATAACTCGGATACAGAAAAAATGATAAATAAATATGATATTTTAGCTTCAATACATATTTTAAATGAAAACGAAATATATGACATTAATAATTTAGATAAATGTAACGAAAGTGGAAACGTTAAAACGACAACCGAAAAAGAACAAATATTACATAATAAAATAGGAAAAGAATTTGCGAATAATCAGCAACTGTTCGATCTCTTAAAGCAATATCAAGATATTTTTAGTGATTCAGAAACAGATGTCGGCGCTGTTAAAAATTTTGAATGTTCCATCGAATTGATACCGAATGCTATACCTATACGTTCAAGACCATATCCGGTAAACCCCAAAACGAGACAAATCATTGAAGATGAATTACAGAAAATGCTAGATAAAAATATAATTTCACCATCAACTTCAATTTGGAGTAGTCCTATTGTATTAGTTAAAAAACATACACATTCAGATGATATTTCACCAGAAGACCAACAGGAAAATAAACAATTATATAGGTTATGCATTGATTACCGACTGTTAAATAAAATTTCGAAGAAAATGTATTATCAAATGCCTACAATTGTAGATGTTCAAAATATGATCGCAGAGAAAAAGCCAACTATCTTTACTAAAATAGACATAAAACAAGCATTTCTTAATCTGCCCATGGCCGAAAATTCTAAAAAGTATACTGCATTTAATTCACCAACAGGACGATGTTTTCAATTTAACGTGCTTCCTTATGGGTTATGCAATAGTCCTTTTTATTGGTCATTGTATCTTTCAAAAATATTAGGAGAATTCAATTTCAAAAACCTTCTATTTTTTCTGGATGACTGTATACTTATGAGTGACAATATTGAAACCCACATCAAAGAACTTTCTCAATTTTTACATAAACTAAAAGAAGCTGGTTTAGTAATAAATCTTAAAAAGAGTCATTTCGCACAAAAACGAATTACATTTCTAGGCACAGTATTTGAAGGAAACACTATTCAAATGGACCCTGACAAATTGAAAATAATTAACGAATTCCAAATTCCTAATAATCAAAAGGGATTAAAGATTTTTTTAGGCATGACAAATTTCTTAAAACGGTTTATAAAAGACTACTCACACATTGTCGCCCCGTTAAATAGATTACTTAAGAAAGATACCATATTCAAATGGACCGAGGAACATGACAAAAGTTTTAATTATTTAAAACGGGCATTAATGGCAAAACCAATTTTACGATTACCAGATTTTAATCAAGAATTCCCTATTTATACAGATGCTAGTACCTCCGCAGTAGGATTCATTTTATGTCAGGAAGATTCTCCAAAACGTCATCATGTTATTTTATATGGGGGTCGTGCTTTAAAAGATAACGAAAAACGTTACAGTAGTTGTGAACTGGAATTATTAGCAATCATTTACGCTTTGAAAGAATGTAGAGTCTATATATCAAATATACATGTCAAAATTATAACGGACAATAAAGCTTTAACATTTTTGCATACAGCAAAACACTCAAATGACAGACTATATAGATGGGCTTTAGAACTAGAAAATTATGATCATGAAATCATTTATAAAACTGGCAAGACAAATCCGAGCGATTACCTTAGTAGAATTAACTATTCTAAATCAGACAGCAACGTTAAATCCAAGGAAAACATACATACACTTTCCAATGATAACGCACCTTTAACACCTCCACAAACCTTGGCACCAATACAAGTAACGCAAAATAATCATTGCTCCCAGGTTAACATCCTCACAAGAAAAATGCGAAAACAAACAATCAACACAACACCCACCTATCATCAACCAATTATCTCTGCTGACAATCAACTTAGCACCATTCCACCTGACAACAGTGTTATCTCAGATAATGATCACATACCTGGTTCACAACTCCAGACAGTCAATGACCGCAAACAACACGCACACTTAACAACTAATCAACTAGACATTATAAACTTACAAGCTACATCAAAAGACTTCGGCGACATTTATGCATTTTTAAAGAACGGTCATTTACCTGATGATAAAGACTTAGCAAAACGAATTCCATATATAAGCACCCAATACGAAATAGTTGACAATGTTCTGTTTCATTTTTACGAACCAAGATCTAAGAAACATCAAACTGAAAAAACTTTAATTAAACAATTAGCTTTACCTGAGTCATTAAGAAGTGAAATACTTTACAGTTTTCATGATTTAAATGGTCACTGTGGTGTTGATAGAATGTTTGCAACCCTCAAAACTTTTTATTACTTTCCAAAAATGTATCAAGCAGTTAAAGATTATGTTCAATCTTGTAAAAACTGTCAAATATTTAAAAGAGATCACAATTATAAACAATATCCACTACAAGAACCTTTTATTGCAAGCGCACCATTTGACATGTTACACATCGACATTGTTACGGTAGCAAAACAGAGCAAAGAATATAAATATGTTTTAAGCGTCATATGCGCATTTTCAAAATTTGCACTATTTATACCATTAAAAACGCAAAACACTATTGAAATCGCAAAACAACTTTATCATAAAGTATTTGCAATATTTGGACCGCCCAAACGTATCACATCTGACCGAGGACAAAACTTCTTAAGTGGTATAATGGATGTTCTTTATAAATTCTTTCAAATAAAGAGGCATCGAACTTCATCTTATCACCCAATGAGTAACGGAATGGTAGAACGGGTACACTCTACATTACTCTCAATACTACGTACATCGTTAAAAGACGAAAGCGACTGGCCTGATAAGCTTTCCAGTGTCCAATTAGCCTATAATTCAACAGTATGTCCGAAAACGACACAATACTCTCCGTACTACATTCTTTTCGGCCGACATATGAATAAACCCATCACTTCCGAAGTATTTCCACCAATTAATACCAACCCTTCAATAAACACTTATGTTGAGGAATTGAAACAAAGATTAAAACTTATATGGCATATCACACAAGAAAACATAAATAATTCTCGTGACGTTATGCGTAAGTTTTACAATCGCAAAACTGCAATACGTCCATTTAAATTAGGAGATCTTGTTTTTATTAAACAAGAAAAAGTACCTTTAAATAAATCCAGAAAATTGTTTCGAAAATGTTCAGAGCAACCCTATTACATAACCAAAATATTACAAAATGGCACATATATTTTGAGAGAACGATATTCAAACAAAGAATTAAAAGTTCCGGTTAATATCAACAGATTAAGAAGATACCATGATGAAAAGGATTTACGTGATTTATCTCAAACATTCAAATTCCATGAAAAAGAAACTAATGATAACACAGAAAATCAAAACAATCCGCAAACCGTTACCGACAATACACAGCCAAATATAACGGCAACTGACAAACAAAATACAATAAATCAAAATGATATTCCACCAAAAAATTCAAACAAGAAATGGTACAAAGCTGACAAAATTTTAAAAACCAGAATTAAAGATAATCAAGGACAATATTTGATAAAATGGACAAACAAAAAGTATAAGAACAGTTGGGCAAATGACGAAGATACATCAGAAGCACTTATTAAACAATTTTATATAAACAAATCTCTAAAGAAAAATCACAAAAGAAAACGGTAAAATGATAAACAAATTAACTGTTTTTTTTTCTTTTAGGCAAGATGTTGGTCACACGATTCATTATACTTTTCCTGTCACTTGTGGGAGCACACAGCGAACAATTGCTGATGAACCATGGCGTTAAGTTCTCAGATCCAAAAACAATTAACTTCGTGAATAATGAATGGACGCATACTTTTCGATTTGATATGCCGGACTATCAGTTCAATAGTGACATCGGTAGAAATTATTCATTGTGTAGAGACACTTATTTCTACGAAAAAGGATGTACCATTAGCGTCGAATTCAACACTCTAAGGATTTTAATGGAACATGATATACAATCTTTGTTACACAAATTTCGTAGCATGATTCCTACAATCTCAGATAAACGGAAGACACGTGAGTCACAACCCTTACTTCCCTTTATAGGACAATTAGGTTCAACTCTTTTTGGCATTGCAACAACGTCACAACTTAATCGATTACGCGATCATGCAAATAAATTGGCACAAAGAGTTAATCTCTTAACAAACACATTTACGCACGAATTCGGCGAAATGGCATCATTTGCAACTAATGTTCATGAGCATATGAAATTATTCGATGAATTCGTTGCGAATGCTTCAGCAGTCAGGCATAAAATTGTGGACGAAATGGAATCTATGTCAAATAAACATACAACTGCTGAAAAGTTAATACTAGATGTAAATGATAAAATGATCAAAATAAGGTCACAGTTTGATAGGCTAGCCATAGGAATTGAATCACTGAGCAATCGTAAATTGTCGATTCATATAATAAACCCCGAACTAATGTCCCAAACGTTAACAGAAATAGCTTCGTCGTTAAAAATCAACTATCCGACTCATAAATTGGTCAGCACTGAATTGGCATTCTACTACAATCATGCTGAATTTATTTATGGACGCAACAATACTTCGATATACATAATGGTATTGTTTCCACTGACAAACAGTTTGGATAACGAAATTTATGAATTAAATTTCTTTCCAATTCCTCTTGACAATGATATAAAAAACAAAGATGCTAATGAATTCACATCAAAACCGCGGTATTTAATTTATAATGGGAAAAACCTATTATTCACATTTCTTGATGAATCATTCTTGAGAGACTGTTTGACAGCAGGTTCAGCAATTTTATGTAAACATAATGTTATATTTGAAATCGATTTCAATACGAATTGTTTCGTAGAACTCTTGAAACACGGGGACAATGCAAAAACGAAAGATATATGTGAATATAAGATAGTAAGAAACGTCTTGAAACCAGAGCTGAGAATTTTAAATAGTTCTAAGGTACTTGCATACATGCAATCAAATTTAAAATTGGAATGTGTAAATCGTTCTAAAACAATAGATGATTGTAAGTACTGCATTATCGATGTACCATGTGCATGTAAACTAGTCTCAAAAAGTCAACGTATTGATGAGCAATTCACAAAATGTTTGACAAACGATACTACTGTCGACCAAATATATCCAATTAACTTACCGTTACTCCAACAATTTTTTAATAATACGGTTTTGGATAAATTGATGAAAAACATTTCGTACAATGATCCAATAAATGTATTATTACCGGTATTTAAAACCTTCGATCAAAACACACAGGATATATTAACTCGGTCGCACAAATTAGAAATTGACATGCAAACCTTTGTGAAAAGAGCAAAGAAAAACCAAATTGTGTACCATAGCCTAACAGAAGCAATGCTTAACGGTGAAATCTCAATTGAATCAGGTTTATCCACTTTTGATATAATTTCAATCATAGGTATATTACTCACAATCGGAAACACGCTCATGTTGATATTTCTTTCACGAAAAATCGCATTCTATTAACTGCAATTACACTAATAAAACCAACAGCGGCACAACATCTTAAATACGACAATCCCACCACGCTATCACCACTTCAGGAATTTACCAACAGTCTTAATGAGTCTCTGAAATATGAACATTTTCTTGTCTTTCTGGCCATGATTCACGTTCTCTTGCTAATAACAATCCTTCGCAAATTGCAAATATTCAAACGACAACGTGGCACTCTTTTGATTTTACACATATCAAATGGTTTAAATTGTATTGATATCAACATCGTCAGTTCAGTTTCTTGTCGATCAGAATGGATCATTGACTTACCTGTCACCCTGAACATAAACAGCATACGCTTTGGATTGTTTCCAAAACTGCTCATTAACACTACGGAAATTTCGTTTCGGAACGCTACAGGGGATATAATAATGGAAATACCATCTGCTCTGTCAATTGGCATTTATCAGTACATCAAACTTCGACAAATGCTCAACACAAACTATCACACTGAACTAGTCTTGGTCCATAACGGAATTAAGGAACGTACTTAAACGAACTTCAACTAAAAAAAAAATAAAAAAATGGAATAGCATTAGTGGAATAGCATTAGTTATCACTTTGTCATCATCATATTTGCATATGTTATAACTTTGATGTCAAATTTTGCATGGATTTCAACTCTGACGTCAATTATTCAATGTTATATTTCATTTTTTTTTCATTTAACCATTATAAATACTTTGAAGATTATTGAAATGAAAATACTACATTTTACATGTTTTCTCATATTAGATGTCAATCGTTACATACTTTGATTTTATTCATTACATACATACTTCAAGAAAAAAAAATATACTTTCGCTGTTCTCATTTCAGGCGCACACGACAATACATCATTCATATAATTATAGTGTGTATTTCATAATTGTGTTCTTAAATTTGTATTTTCATTGATACTCTATTGTATATATAATATCATTTTATCGTTACATTTTTGGTTCCCTATTGTCAATTTTACATTTCATTATTTTCATAAAATGGATATTGTTATTAACATTTCATTTTTTATATTGTTCTCTAATTATTTCAAGTTATTATTTAAATACAATGGCAACTCTCCTAGTAATTTATACATTTCCCTCCCTTTAGATCACCATCAACTGCATCACATAAAATACTTTTTAAATACTTTTCCCAAATTAAGAAAAATCCATAGACGCACTAAAAAGTTACTATTTACCCACATGTTAAATAATCCTAACATTTCATTTTCAAGCTTAATTTTCGCTATAGACTATTTCGACATAAATATACTCTATCTTCAAATGCTCGACCATCTACTTTATGAAATCCACCCCCTAAATTTTCAAATCTGCCAAGCAATTATTTTAAGGTTCGGTTCAAAATCCCAAAGATCCATAATAGCCCACAAAAGATTTCTTCAATCAAAATTTCTACCTCCCTCGTTATACGATTTTTCCATTACAGACATCTTAAATGCAGATCTTAAACAAATCAATAAATTAATGACTCAACATTTTCGCCTTTACAAACAATCCCTTAAATGCCAATCGATCCCTATCGATTTTGACAACACATATTGTCGAGTTTGTCATGCTTCGCTGAAAAATTGTCGTCCAAAATTCAAAAAACTTGATCCTCTTGTTCATTTATTCTTAAGTCGAACCCCTTGTTGCCATACACCCCATCATATCTTCTGCTCCTATGACACTATACAAAACGGATTCAAAATTTGTAAATTATGTCTCCATGCTGTAAAATGTTTCAACTGGAAACTATTTCATAATAAACCTTTATCCATGTACATGTATATGTATCTGTAAATAACACAGTATATGTTGGAACCCAAATGAACATACTAAACATAAAAACGTATAACTAAATGTGACTATTAAAGTCACCTATGCTAAACATTAACTTACAAACTTTTCAATTGTATAAATAATACTTGATAATTCTTTTGTTTTCAAACAAATACTAACATGTATATAGACTGCTTTGTCATTATTGTGCATTTCAATTACGTTGTACTTGATCTTTGTCTTATTGATGTTTCAAATAATGATCTAAGTATTGATTCTCTAATATAATTTATTTGAAACCCTGTTTATATTTGTTGTTTTGTTATAGACACTTCAGGCGGAGTGTACATTTAGAGTTGTTGTATTTTCATTTACGATTAATGCCTAGTGTGTTTACGAATTCTTTTATCTATATATTACATAAATTTCGATTGTTGTTAAATATGTTAGATTCATACATGCATGCTTTAATATTATACAGTTAAATGTTCTGGGATTGTTTGAAACAGCAGTTAAATTTAAACAGCCTATATATTAGAATAGGAATTCTAATTAAAAAGAAGGAGGGGAAGATGTAATCCAATTAAAATCACAATCTTATGAAATATTTGTAATATTTAAATTTTCACTTTAACTTATTTAATAATTTTAATTAATCATAATTAATAAAGTTTTAATTAATTTCAATTAACAAAATTTTAAAATAATTATTGCATATTGTTTAAAATAACTAGTGCATATTGTTTAAAATAAATATTGCATATTGTTTAGAATAACTATTGTACATTGTTAGAAATACTTTAGGAATTGCGCAGTTCATATCACGCATTAAGCCCAGTTTTCACAAAACTACACCGGAATACTTTTTTGTGCCAGGTGAGCTACAAACTCTATCACATTGATGTACTATAAGAAAACAGCTTACTAAGCTAACAAAGAATAGCACATTCCAATCTAAATTGTTTACCAAATCAAGAACGCAAACGTAAGCAGTAGAAACTTCTAGAAAGTTCCATGACCAAGGGTTAACAACTTTGACCCGAACAAATATAAAAAAGTAGGTGAATCAGCGTACCACGTGAGACCACATAGGATCACGTGAGAAACCTATTAGGAAAAGTCTGATCAGGTTTCAGAAAGTTGCATCAAAAAGAATATTTAAGAAAACACTGTGGGGGACTCACCACAGTGTTTTTCCGGATATTACAGAGAATAAAATGGGCTGTTTACACTGTCGACTTCTTTGATTATTTACATCTATTATGGATTATAGAATATTGGCGCTTAACGCTAATTTGCGTAAATTGAAGAATGGTAATATTTAATGCTAATTGAAAATGAAACACTACAAATACAACATTCATTATGACCGTAATGAACAGAATAATTAATTATTAAGAACTAAATAATGTATCGTACGTAAATGAAGATCCCGTTACCAATTACATTAAATGGAAATAATGAAAACTTCAAGGAACATTGAAATAACAAGTAAAAGCACGTACGATAATAATGTGCTTGGGGCTGTTGTCGGCAAAACACACTCAGCGAATCGCAAAGCACCATCATAAACAAACTGGCAGGGGCTAATGACCAATGCTACATATAATCATTGATACCGGTAGTACAAACAGAACCAAATACACCTACAAGATTAAATATAGTGACTAATAAAAACAAGCGGTAAAAAAAAATCATGACGTATACTGGACCAACAGTTACTTTTTTAATAACTAGAAATACTACAGATGACGAATTAACTTATCTATCTTTTATCATGAGTGTATAGAAATTGATAATATACCAATAACAACGTATTTTTATGGTGCTTTTTTACTGAAGTTTTTAGGATTACACTGGATAAGTTGATAACGTCACGTTATATCGGTAATAGTCACAGTTGAATTCTGTGTCTAAAACCGTTAATTCATCTAAGTTCATAAGCATGAAAAAACACATTATATTTTGATATAAATCATAATATTATAGCTTTATAAATAATGAAATCAAATAGTACCTGCGCATATGTATGCACGTAGAATAAATCCAAGTACAAATAAATATATCCATTCTTTTGTATACATTCTTAAAGTATCGACTTCTATTTAAATCAAATGATAATCGAATGCTTGCGATAAACAACACGCATTCGTTAAAATCCTGTACTTTTTAAGTCATTTTCACACGGTGACAACCGGATTTAAAACAAACTTCCTTATTGACATGTCCATTGTAGCATGAAGTTAACGTAGGAAATTACAATATGGATTGTTTCATGAGAAATGCGACAACCGTAGTGTAACGTGATAAGTTAAATACTATATTTAATTTTAGCACACAAAATATTATAGCGGACTTCCTTTTTTGTCTACGGCATACTTCGTAATCTTTGGGCACGTGGTTTTCATTGTACACGTCTATGGCGCACCAAAGGGGTCGAAACTTTAACTTCTGCTCGAGCAGAAAAAAATGCTGCTAAATGCTGCTCGAGCAGCATGTTGCTGCTCGAGCAGCAATTTACTGTTCGAGCAGCATTTAAATGCTGCTCGAGCAGCAAAATCCCTTCTTGAGCAGCAATATGCTGCTCGAGAAGCATTTATTTTTAGAATAAGCCATTGAACCCGTCAGCCAATCAAATTTAAGCTTTCAAACGGACGACATAAGCTATCTCTACGGAAACGAAATAGACCGGTGTAGCGTGAATATTGTTTGATCGTGAGATCTGTCACATAAATCGGAAATCTGACGATTTTCATAGTACCCCGTGAGATTTCTCCGATCAGTCGCCGTGAAAAATGTCAGATTGATGAAAAATAATATTTAACGCAATGTTGTTTCAATTCAACTTAATTTCGCGTTTTAACAGCTTGCAGTTATTTTCGGACATCTTTTTTTCGGACGTTGAACCTAAACACGTTGTTCACAACAAAGATATCAAAACAGTAGTTCTAACACCATGCAAACATTTGAATTTTAAAACGATTTTCGTTTTAAATGTTATATATATCGATGATGTACATGCATTACGTTGTAAAGAAATATGGTAATGCCTAATTTACAGTCATGAGTGTTTCAGTGTTTTAATACAAAGATATTACATTGATTTAAGAAAATATTTTCAGATTATATATATATATATTCCAGAAATGTATAATCCCAATCAGTGTTTTTATCATTATTTTAGCTAATTCACATGTACACTCAATTCAGGAAAACTATTGTATTATATTTCACACAATCATAATTACCACTATCATCATTTATTTATTTGTCAATAAGCTTGATTGGTAATTGTCGGTTTGGCTCGGGTAATGCTTTAAAGTACCCCGTGTACTCTTAAGTATACTTTAATGTACCCCCGGTACGCTAAATATACTTAAACGTACCGTCGGTGTGTCTGTCAGTGCAGTCACTCACAAACTTTTCAGGGCTTTATCTCAGAAACTCAATATAAGTTTTCAACATGAAACTTTATGGGTGTATAAATATAGCTGAAGAGAGGTGCCATGCACAAGAACCATAACCCGTCGCTTTCTGAAATAAGATTTATTGCACTTTGTTGTTTTTGTATGATGTAACTAGTGCTATATCTCAGATACTATACAAGATTTTAACATGAAACTTCATGGGTGTATAATTATCAATGCACAAGAACCATAACCGTATACTTTCTTACATAACGGTTATTACCCTTTCTTGTTATTGTTTTTTTTATGATGTAACTTTTCAGGGCTATATCTCATTTATAGAACCATGCATAAGAACCATAACCCTTCACTTTCTTAAATAAGAGTTATTGCCCTTTGTTGTTTTTGTATGATGTAACTTTTCAGGGCTATATCCCAGAAACTATTAATACAAGATTTCAACATGAAATTTCATGGGTGTATAATTGTCAATGAGAATAAGTGACATGAACAGTCTGACGTTACTTTTCAGGACTATATCACAGATACTATACACAATTTTAAGATGAAATTAACTGGATGTTAAGATATCATAAGGAGAGGTGTCATGCACAAAATCTATAACCCTACACTGTCTTAAATAAGAGTTATTGCCAATTGTTGTTGTTTTTTATGCTGTAACTTTTAAATAAGTGGGATAAGGGTACAACCCTTCAAATAAACTTTTCTGTTAGTTCTGCACCCATCAATAATCAAAATTTATTTGGCGGGGGATATTAATTTAACGAATTTGCTTATTATTAGTCTAAACTTTGAAATGGACTTAATATTTTAAGTAGCATTGAGAATATAAGACACAACAGACTCATCAGTCATCAGTATTATGTTAGCATATCTTTAGTCGATTACTGAACTAGGGCAAATATAGTTGAAGTTTATCAGGTGGTCTAAAAGTCTTCACCGCCTAGCAGATAAGTCTACAAAGTATTTTAAAACCGGTTCATGAACATGAAATGATAAGTCATTTCCGCCATCGCGATTATTTATTTTAAGTCAATATGTTTTTGGAATCTTAAGGCACTCATTGAAAAATACATCACTACATAAATAAATATCTAGGTCAATTGTGATTCTGTCAAGCAATGATTATCATATCAATTATTATCTCCAGAGTTATTCTTTTTTTCTTGCACTTATCATAATCTAACCATCTGCATTATTTTTGCCAAACAGGTGGTTTTGCAATCTGAGCACCACAATCATCAATTTTTTTGTGTGGATATAAAGATTTTATAAAATTTATGATTTTAGGACCTTAAGTTTCATTGTGCTGTACTTGTTTAGGAGATGTGTAATACCAACTGGCTACTTCTGTTTTCAGAACTAAAAGGCACAGAAGGATTTTATTAATATTTTGTTGAGTTCTCAGATTAATCGAGCCCAAAGCACTTCCTGCTACAAAAACATATTTTCGAGCAACAACACATATTGATAATATACTCTTGGTTTATTAAGACATCAACAATAAGCAACATGTATGCATGAGCACATGATATAGTAAATATGATTTATATATAAATTAAGGTTCATGGGGGGGGGGGATAAAATTCATTAAAACTTCGCTTAGGTGTTTCTTCATTGAATGTGGTACAATATGGTCAAACTATATATCATTTAAAAGCTAAAGACGGATAGAATAACATAAACACATTTTTGACATTCAATATTTGTGTGCTTTATGCATATTTTGGTTTAAAACCAATACTTTTTTACACTAATTTAAAAAATCTCAATCTAAAGTTAGGAAGGATATGCACTACCTTAAGTTGAATAAATACAAAGCTATATGCATATACAAGGTCAAGTTAGCAACATTTCACAGAAAATTATTGTCATAAAACAACAAATGAGTTTTTATTCAACTGCCTTTTTTTGGATAAATATCCTAAACATAGTTCTAAAAATAACTAAAACGTAACTACTTTTTAAAAATCCAGGTATGGTGGATAATAAGGGTCACAATTCTATTTCAAAGGCTTAACAATTTTGTTATTTACCTCTTAACCAAATTGCAAATTTTAAACCATCTCAAATTGAAATAGATTGCAGACGACATATACAATTGTAAAGGAATATAAAGAAATTGGCAAAACGATTGATTTTATATTTCGATTACTTCTGCCCATTTGAAAGCGTGGCCATCGCTGTGATCCGTAGAAAAACGTGCAAAACAAATCGGTCGAAACCACGTGCAGTGGTGAGAAAACCGGGTATGTGTATACACATACTTGAGATAACACATACTTATTTTGACAGTTGGGTGGCAACTAGTAAAACAACTATTAACATTAATCAGCAAGAGATCGCACTAAATAGCAGAAATGACCACGTAGAGATATCATCACTTACCCTATTTCAAATATTTTCCAGCTGAAAATTGTCCCCCACACGTCTTTTTTAGTTAATTTGTATTGTTTTTCTGCAGCCGAAGGGCATCTCACAGAATATCCATCCAACTTCCGTTGTTTTCACTTTCGTTATTAAAAACTCCGTTTAAAAGAATTATTTCTACTTTTAGATAGTTAAAGCGATGTATTATTATATATTATCAATAGAATAGTATACAGTGATGAATTGAATTGTAACGTATCGATCTTTCTGTCAGTCTGTAAGCGTACTATTTTATGCGCAATAATAAAGTACACGTGATTCGACAACGATTGTAAACATTGGTGAAATGCTTCTTACATAGTTATTCTTTTGAGTGTTTATGAGGTTTGATCGTGCAGTTTGCAAATATCAACGGAAAGATTACACTCCAATGCATTTGTCATCGTCAACCGTTTGGAATGTCAATTAGGCGATGAGTGAGTTTTTAGCATGTTTCTTTCTATTTTATTAATTTAAAAATGGCTGCCCCCATGGTGATGAAATGACATGTCATCGAGTTTTGATATTTCTAGATATGCAAACTTGTTTTTACTATTTAAGCGTAACTTGCCCTCGTCAATGTCGATATTATTCACTAGTTATATAATTTTCCGCCGAAATACGTTGAATAAACATGATTCAGATTTTTGAAAATAATGTATATTTTAGTGTTAAAATCGCTGTGTATTTTGATTGATTTTGTGGATGTTATGATACGTCGATGTACAACATTGGTAGCAGTTTGAAGTAAAAACATCCATTAAAGCATATATGTATACATTATCAATGTGGCACACTTCCTTTAGTCAAATTTGAGTTCAATGCTAGGGGTCCCACATTTTTCAAAATGAAGCCTCTACATGAACCTTAAGAAATGTTTCAGTTGATAAATGCATTTCTCATTGAATTACATGTTATTAAAACCATCATTTTGAATAGAAATTACACATGCAGTAACAACCAGCTGCAAACAAATTGTTTCTTACATGATTACTTATGCATGTCAAGGATAGGAAATTACACACATAAGGAATGAAATATCCATGTGCAGGTATCAACAGTTGTCTTTGATTTAATCTATCTTGAATAATGCATACTTTTTAACATGAAAATCTCATTTTCCACAAAACACTAAATTAAAAGTAACAGGAAGGTGGTAAAAAATTCATTATTTCAGTTACAAAGCAATGAATTGAAAACTATCGGTACATTCAAGTTATCTGTATATAACATGGCATCAACTTAAAATCAGTATCAATACATGTATCACCTTAAATCCGCAGATGTTGAGTAAGATTGCCTTTTTAAACAAAAAATTATAATTGCCCTAAAATGAGTGATTTAACAATATACAAAGAACTATCATGAACCATTTTCAACATTTACTTTGTTGTTCTAAAATTTAAATATATATGCAATTTCAAACTATTTATGCAGGTAAACCATGTACACACACAATTTTAGTACTCATCTTTACCCTTTATTTATCCCCATGTTTTTTTTAAAAGCGTGGGGATATTGTGTTTAGCTCCGCCGTCTGTCTATCTGTCCGTCCTGGACACTATTATCTCCTACACTATTAGCACTAGAACCTTGAAACTTACACACATGGTAGCTATGAGCATATATACGACGGTGACAGCGACGGAATTTTGATCTGACCCCTTGGCCAAAAGTTATTGGGGTCAGGGTGGGGCCGGGTCAGTGATTTTCCTGCGACCCCGATTCGAAAAAGGCTCATAACTTCTGTGTCCCTTCAGATATTGCTTTCATATTTGGTATGCATGTGTATCTAGACACCACCTATCCATTCGCATACAATTTTTTACCCTTGACCTTCAACTTTGGGTCAGTTTTAAGGTTTCGAAATCTGTGACCGCGATTCGAAAAAGGCTCATAACTACTGTGTCCCTTCAGATATTGCTTTCATATTTGGTATGTATGTATATCTAGACAACACCTATCCATGCGCACACAATTTTTTTACCCCTATGACCTTGAACTTGGGGTCAGTTTTCAGGTTTCGAAATCTGCGACCGCGGTTTAGAAAAAGGCTCATAACTACTGTGTCCCTTCAGATATTGCTTTTATATTTGGTATGCATGTGTATCTGGACAACACCTTTCCATGCGCATGAAAATTTTTATCCCTGTGACCTTGACTTTGAACTTTGGGCCAGTTTTAAGGTTTTGAAATCTGTGACCGCGATTCGAAAAAGGCTCATAACTACTGAGTCCCTTCAGATATTGCTGTCATATTTGGTATGTATGTGTATCTAGACAACATCTTTTCATGCGCATACAATTTTGTACATGCTACCTTGACCTTGAACTTGAGGTCAGCGTTCAGGTTTCTGAATCTGCGACCGCGATTCGAAAAAGGCTCATAACTACTGTGTCCCTTCAGATATTGGTATAATATTTGCTATGCATGTGTATCTGAACAACACCTTACCATGCGCATACAATTTTTGACCCCTGTGACCTTGACCTTGAACTTTAGGCCAGCGTTTAGGTTTCGAAATCTGCAAACACGATTCGAAAAAGGCTCATACCTACTGAGTACCTTCAGATATTGCTTTCATATTTGGTATGCATGTGTATCTGGACAAGACCTTTCCATGCGCATTAAAAAGTTTTGACCCATGTGACCTTGACCTTGAACTTAAGGTCCGCGTTTAAATTTCGAAATCTATTAAGTGGTTATCTACCCAATCAGAAGAAGTGCAAGCATTTTCATCGGACAAAGGAATTATTCAACAATGAAGCTTGTGTATTGAAAACATATATAGAGTTACACAGTAGTGGCGCAGAGATGTATTTAGTAGTCAATTATTTGTGTTTATTCATCTGTGAAATGGTTTAGCTAATCCATCTAATGTTTATACAAGGGATTATAAAATATTGGTGCAAAGGGACACCTGTATTTTAGAGAAGAGATAGAATGCAGTCAAGCATAAAAAGCATGAGAAACTCATGAAATAGCGCCTCAAGAATCTATAAAAAGGGCTGAAACTTTCAATTTGTTCAATCACACTTTTAGACTCATTATGAAAATCTTTCAAAATGTTCAAGTGTGAAAAATGTGACAAACAATTTAAAGCAAAAAGGACTCGTGAACAGGCACATCAATGACAGACATGAAATTTAACATTTCTATTGTTGTGTACAAGATTGCGATATAAAATTTCTGAGACGCTACTATTTAGTCAACCATTTAACCTCAAAACATAATTTTTCCAAAGCAGAAGCATGAAGATTGGCTATAACAGAGCAAGTTCAGCCATCTCATTCCAATGAGGATGATATGTACATAATGGACGTCAGTGAAGTTGATTCAGTATTAGATTTTTTAGGAGAGCAGGATGAGGACCTAAATCCAAGTGAATTTTACTCTTGTATTAAGGACTTCGATTTTAACATTTTCACCGCCACCAGAATCAACAAAGCCTCGACTATGCATGGCCCCATTACCAAACCTAGGGCGCCCCTGGGTCAAACATGCGGCGTGGGGATACTCGTCGGCCTCTGCCGCGCCATTTCTAGTTTTAATTTTAAATTGTAGTTGACCTTGATTTATTTTTAAAGCCTGGTTTCAATACATCAACTATATTGTGCAATACAAACATCACACACAAAGCTATCTTGGGATGTAGGTTGTGAGACGCAGACCTCATGCAGCCATCGTTTGCAAACGTCGGATGATATCCATTTTAATGCCGTGCGGGTCTTTACAGTGGAGTGAACGAGTCGCACAGATATGTTTGCCGCACTCCATGAATCAGAAGTCTGTGTTTCACGACTAGTCTCGATAAACTGAAACATGGACCTGTCGCAACATTGTGGGATGCTTTTTCCTGACCAAACATTCGGCAGTCTGGAAATAAAGTAAAAGTCATTCATACATAACGTAAAAAACAACAACATTTGTTTGCAATAAGAAAAGCATTATATTCACTAGATTAAGTGTTCACAAAAAATACTATTTCTGAAAATAAAATTGCAAGAACGATAGTTTGACAGTGAAAAGTATTCATGTTTTATGCATCATAAATATACAATCACATTAAGACACAAAAAAACTACTTTTTATACAAAATAATATAATGGAGCAAAGAGAATGCTGTATTTCATTATATGACACATTAATAAATTAAAATATGAGTATTCTTCTTGTTTAACCTAATTTTCAGGGTTATTTGACAAAAGTGGGACTCTATAACACAGTTTGAAATATCATGACCTTCATAAATTAAAGGAAAATGCAAGGCTCTAAAAACCAATGCACCAACAGAAAGGTACGATGATTATATTCTACATTCTCCCATTATTTTGTTGAATAAAAGTTAATGAAGATCTTTACTAAGCAAACTAGAGCTTTGTCACAGACGTGATGTATACCCCCACGTGCCGCATTGACACAGACTATTTTGCATGCTGTCTTTACAAAACAAGAGAATTAAATTTATGGTGATTTTTTAGAATTATAATGCCATTATCATTTATGGCCATTTCGACTTTTGAAATCTTGAATTCTTTCGCATGACATGCAGTCCAAATTTATGGCCATTTTTTTACTTGTGAACTCCAAGTGTGACCTAGACCTTGGAGTTATCGACATAATTCTTTCGCATGACACATCGTCCAATGACTGGGAACAAATGTACCAGGTTTTTTTAAAATCTCACAATAAATGACATAGTAATGGCCCGGACAAGATCATTTATGGCCATTTTTGACCTTTGAACTCACAGTGTGAACTTGACGTTGCAGATATCGACGTAATTCTTTCGCGCGACACACCGTCCAATAATGGTGAACAAATGTGCCAAATGATTTTAAAATCTCACAATGAACAACATAGTTATGGCCCCGACAAGCTCATTTATGGCCATTTTTTACCTTTGAATTCATGTTTTAAAGGCTTCATTTCCATCCCTTAGATACTGATGAGCAGCAAACAGCATAAAACCTGAACAGCCCGCAAGTGACTCGAGTTACTCGCAAGCTGTTCTGGTTTATGCTGTTTGCACACAGCCATTTTCACTTTGCTTCTGAGTGGGAAAGGGTAAAATAATTTATCTCCATCCTAAAAGAAATGTACTTTAAAAATGTACTTTACAACACACATGAAGTAAATGCATGAAGTAAACATTGGACTTTCATAAAATGAAAGTAAGCGATTGAAACAACAGCATGTGGTTGGTTGATAGTTGCCAGGATAAAGCATTAGACATCCTTCTTTAACATCAACAGGCACTAAATGTTTATGTTACCCCAGTTCAAACAAATCTTAAGTTTACTGATGACATAACCAAGCCATATCAATACATCCCAAGAGTGCAGTATAGACATAGAAACCTATCAAGTCAAAGAATGGAAGGTGATAGATAAATGAAGCCAACACAGAATCCAGACAAACAAATTGTAATTAATCCAAAGAATAAAATTAGCAAAATGATCTAAGAATTAACCCAAAGGATAAGAAATGAAGCCAAAGACTACTAAGCTTACAGATTTAAGAAAACAAATGAGGAATCCGGCTATGTACATTAATAAAGTATATAGCATAAACAAAAAATTCAGTAAGACAGTAAAAAAACATATAATAAAACATAATCCAGTCAAATAATATGGGAATTCAGACAAAAAGGACGGATTTTAGATTCCATTGAAAGAATAGGGAATCCAATCCATGAATCCACTTAATAAGAAATCAAGTCAAAGATTAATAAAACCAGCTAGGAGTCACAGAATATGAAATACAGAATACAGTCAAAATTGCTAAATTGTATGAGAAATCAAGTCAAAGAATAAAGAATCCAGTCACAGAATAAGAAATACAATCTTGCCAAATAATGAGAAATCAAGTTAAAGAATACACACAATTAAGTGTCATTCAATAAGAATCCAACCAAAGAAAACAGAAAACAAACTTGCAAAGGATTAATGTAAACTACAACATTTACACTACTGGCATACCATACAAATTAACACAAACATCAATACCTATACTATCATAACCCAATCATTATACAAAGTAATGATAAAGTCAATAATGCAATACTTCAATGAAAATTGTGACAGGGTCATTGTATTATTGTCATAAACCTGCATAGCTGGGTTATACAAACCTCTGCTGGGTCATGATACACCTTTGAAAAAGTGGTTGATGGTTTGTTTGACTCTTTCAGTGCTGGAACCAAATTTTGAAGGCCTTTGCAAACAGTTTGGATCCAGATGAGACGCCACAGAACGTGGCGTCTCACCAGGATCCAAACTGTTTGCTATTTTGATAGTATTTTTTGAAAAAAAATCGAAGAAAATGCTAATTTAAGAAATTAAGCAGACAACATTTTAGCAGACGACAAATTTCCCAGCATGCAAAGGGTTGATCTTAAGTGTGTCATTTGCTTGATGGGACACCTTGCTAATACAAGACCTTTCATACATAAATTAATTACGGTTGGAAATAGATTAATTATCTAATTAGCGCTGACATATGATGCTCTCACATGCTAATCCCCAATTAGACAGGGTAGCGCATCAGTTTGGTTAGCTGATGAAGGCTATTTGTTGATGTAATGTTCTCAATCAAATAGTCATTAACCCATTTATGCCAAGTGGACTCTCCCATCCATCTAGATTGGATCAATTTATTTCCAAAATTAGGGATGTCTAGTATATTTATTTCTATATTTAGAATATTTCTTACAGAAATTCCTTAAAGCAAACAGCGCAGACCCAGATGAGATGCCGCATCATGCGGCGTCTCATCTGGGTCTACGCTGTTTGCAAAGTCCTTTTTTTCAGGACGCTAGGCATAAATGGGTTAAAATTTTGTGTCATTGACCTATAAAAAATATGTTTGATATTTGAGAAATTATAATAAACAAAAGTTATGTGTTTGTAGGGTATATATTTAATTAAATGTGATTGACCTAGAATATGTTTTAACATTTGTTCGGTAGAAATGCGTTTTAAATTTGATATATTTTGTATCATGTTTTGATGTATGATATATATTTGACGGTCGGCTACAAATGAATGGATAATAAGATATGATATGTTAAGAATTTCATTTATTTGAAAACGTTGAATAAATTAAAAGTTGCATAAATTTCATATATATAACGGATGGTTGCAACTGAATGTCTGATGATGGAGTTGTATGGATTGGTGAATTTTAGCTTATGCAATTTTATACCACTATGACATTCTTTACGGCCAATATGAATGCTGATTTTGAGGGGAATAATGAAAAGTGAGGTGTTTGAGACTGTTGAGATAACTGATCACTATATCAGGGTTACAAATTGAAATGAAGTTCACACTGTATGGTTTCTATGTAGTAAGAGAAGCATTAAAATTTGAGTCGCGTTTTGGGAAAACTGGGCTTTGAGCATGTGCATATAGTCTTGTCCCAGAGCATGTGCGTATAGTCTTGTCCCAGATTATGGTTTGAGTGTTGGGTTGGAGCGTCCTCATGTGCGTATAGTCTTGTCCCAGATTATGGTTTGAGGGTCGGGTTGGAGCGTCCTCATGTGAGTATAGTCTTGTCCCAGATTATGGTTTGAGTGTTGGGTTGGAGCGTCCTCATGTGCGTATAGTCTTGTCCCAGATTATGGTTTGAGTGTTGGGTTGGAGCGTCCTCATGTGCGTATAGTCTTGTCCCAGATTATGGTTTGAGTGTTGGGTTGGAGCGTCCTCATGTGCGTATAGTCTTTTTCCAGATTATGGTTTGAGGGTCGGGTTGGAGCGTCCTCATGTGCGTATAGTCTTGTCCCAGATTATGGTTTGAGGGTTGGGTTGGAGCGTCCTCATGTGCGTATAGTCTTGTTCCAGATTATGGTTTGAGTGTTGGGTTGGAGCGTCCTCATGTGCGTATAGTCTTGTTCCAGATTATGGTTTGAGGGTCGGGTTGGAGCGTCCTCATGTGCGTATAGTCTTGTCCCAGATTATGGTTTGAGTGTTGGGTTGGAGCGTCCTCATGTGCGTCTAGTCTTGTCCCAGATTATGGTTTGAGTGTTGGGTTGGAGCGTCCTCATGTGCGTATAGTCTTGTCCCAGATTATGGTTTGAGGGTTGGGTTGGAGCGTCCTCATGTGCGTATAGTCTTGTTCCAGATTATGGTTTGAGGGTTGGGTTGGAGCGTCCTCATGTGCGTATAGTCTTGTCCCAGATTATGGTTTGAGGGTTGGGTTGGAGCGTCCTCATGTGCGTATAGTCTTGTCCCAGATTATGGTTTGAGGGTTGGGTTGGAGCGTCCTCATGTGCGTATAGTCTTGTCCCAGATTATGGTTTGAGGGTCGGGTTGGAGCGTCCTCATGTGTGTCTAGTCTTGTCCCAGATTATGGTTTGAGGGTCGGGTTGGAGCGTCCTCATGTGAGTATAGTCTTGTCCCAGATTATGGTTTGAGGGTTGGGTTGGAGCGTCCTCATGTGCGTCTAGTCTTGTCCCAGATTATGGTTTGAGGGTTGGGTTGGAGTGTCCTCATGTGCGTATAGTCTTGTCCCAGATTATGGTTTGAGGGTTGGGTTGGAGCGTCCTCATGTGCGTATAGTCTTGTTCCAGATTATGGTTTGAGGGTTGGGTTGGAGCGTCCTCATGTGAGTATAGTCTTGTCCCAGATTATGGTTTGAGGGTTGGGTTGGAGCGTCCTCATGTGAGTATAGTCTTGTCCCAGATTATGGTTTGAGGGTTGGGTTGGAGCGTCCTCATGTGCGTATAGTCTTGTCCCAGATTATGGTTTGAGGGTTGGGTTGGAGCGTCCTCATGTGCTTCTAGTCTCAAGTGAGCTAAAAATATATCATGCAACCTTTTATCAGGCAGATATCAATGTGGTGGTATGATAAATTCTAATACACTGTGCTTTATGACTAAAATATCAGTAAATTACACATAGTTTGCATAGCATCTTGTTGAGATTTTTTCAAATCATATTATAAGTTAACAAATTGAATCTCAGCTCAGATATCCTTAGTTTGACCTATTAACAATTTTTCGACTCTTCGATGCCATCTGATCACAAGAAAAATCTGATTATTGAAAATAAAACATGTCCATTTTAGTGAAATAAGGGCTACACAGACCAAAAAATTGTCCTAAATTAAAAAAAAACATTCTCTTTTTCAACACAGGTTTCAAGGTTATATGAAAACATACTTTTATTCATATTTCCTGGTTAAGAATTTGCAATAAGTACACTGAATACAAACACAAAAGAAAATTAAGAGTATTATATCAAGATTTCTTTGTCCATTATAGAAAGGCATTACAGAAATAATACCGGTACATGTTTGTTTCTGTCTTTTCTCATCAAGATCGTTTTTTGTATACAGAGGGTAAACAGAATAGAGCTATCACTACAGGTGATACAAACATACCCTGCAATACCAAATACACAAATATAGACAAACATGTTTCATTGTGACTATAAACTATGTGAAAAGTGATATTTCATTTGAATGTGACATTTTAAGATGCTATCCCGCTTTTAATGATATACAAGGCGCCTACCAGGTTACTGAACACCTGAATATATGCTATCCAACTGAAATAAATCCACCTATCCTAAACGAATTAACATAATTGATGTGGTATGTGATATCAAAATTATATGACAGAGTTGTTAATGGTATCATATTAACACCAAAAAAATGTTATTTTTTAATTCACCACATGACATGGCAGTAAAGTTTTATTCGACTGAAAAGAGATTATAGCTGATATGGTTACGAAATGTTAAATTTTTATATCATTATAAATGTAAATTTAGTTACCACGGGAATATCATGTTTCTTTGTATGATAAATACCCTGCTTTGGAATTTGTTAATTCCATCTTTCAATTGAATCACATAAAATGAAAATGAAATACATAACAAAATATTAAGAAAAAAGCAAGTGTTATACAGAGGATAAAACCCCTTTCCATAAACCCCTTTAAAAAGCTATGTGCACTAATAAGGTAAAGTAATTATTACTTGGCATACAGGATGTAAACACTGAAAAGGGGTGTAAACAAACCAGAGCTGTCCCAAGCCATCTTTGTGACCTTGACTGTCCCATCAAGCTTTTTATTACTGCCATTAAGTTAGCATAAATGTAAAATTGTATTCAGTCCATTTTTGGTGGACAACTTTATGCTTTGGATTAAGTCTGATGTTTCCTTATTTCAGCCATTTCTCAAACAAGTGAATAAAAAGGAATATGAAATACACGTACAATAAACTATAACACTGACAAGTTGACATGAACACGCTATTATTATGCAAATCACATAAACTGGTTACTTAGCTGAAATTGCATGTTGAAATGAATTTGTTTAAATTAGCAATAACACATGATCTATCTGACATCAAAATATATCATTTTTGCAAACCTGAAAATAATACGCTGTAATTATTATTAGGGAGACATGCCTTATGCGTGACCATTTTTAAGTTTCGCCAAGCTGTATAATGCTCAAATATGACAACTGACATCTAAGTGTTACCTTAACCTTTAAGGGAACATGAAAGAGGTTTCTACATGTAACTGTTAAACACATTTGGCAAGTTATTTAAGAAGTGCATAATTACTATTGAAGTATCAGTTTGGATTGACCATTGACCTTTTAGTCTGACTTTGAGCCGGGAACATGGGTCTTAACACAAACTGGTGAACATTTGTTGTCAGTTATTGCTCCATTAATGACAAAGTAACAGTTTGGACAAATTTTACCTTCGACCTGTAAGTGTGCCCTTGACCTTTAAGTAAGGTAGACAGGTGTTACATGTTAAACACCGCCTCCTAATGATGGTCTTTTGTAATTATTAATTTTAAAATTGCATGCTGAATGATGTGCTGAATGATGTAGTTACTGTCTGTACAAACCCGAACACACACATACATACAGTAACAGACACACAAATGTGCACTCATACACTCAACCATTTTTACAAATAATTATCGTTGTTTCTGAAGATGTCTCAAATAAAAAAGAAAAGAAAGATATGTCAAAGACATTACCCACGTAAACCATCTATTGCTTTGTCAGAGGCTTTGCAAATCTGCCATGGTTTAGTGCATGTGCAAATAATTCAGGAACATTTACATAACTTCGATTGAAAATTGTGTCATTTTACATCTACATTTAGTGGTAATTACATATTTTAAATCAAGCACTTAACAAATTTAGAAATAGTTCACTTCACAGACAATTTGATGAACAGTAAAACTGCCATATTCCACCCTACTGGGGGCATACAAACAAAAATTGCACTGGGGGTTCAAAACCCAGGACAAAAAGAAGCAAATACTAAAACATAACCACTAGACTTGCCTGCCCTGAGGGTTCAATACCCAGGACAACAAGGAGCAAATACTAAAACATACGGAATCCTGATAGTGCCATATATAATCTTGCACTTCTTTCATCAAGGGCGAAACTAGAAACACGAAGCGATACTTGATATTTTTCTTGACAGTCGCGGCGACCCACGATATTTGTCTTAAAAGTCGCGGCGACGCACAATGTTTTTCTTGACAGTCGCGGCGACGCATGATATATTTAATTCGATATATCGACCTTGTGTAGGTGATGATGATGTGGTCGATCTGGTTCTGGGTCCTGCTGTCTGGTGATGTCCATGTAAGTTTGTGGATCTCCTTGTGCGCGAACAGGGTCCCTCCTATGACCAAGTCGTTCTGTTGGCAGAATTGACTAGTCTCTCCCCGTTGTTGGTGATCACATCCACTCCATGTCTTCCCATGGTCCTCTTTTTGTCTTTGTTGTCGCAGCAAACCTTAGCATTGAAGTCGCCGAGCAACATCAGCATGTCGTGTTGGGAGATGTCCTTCTTGACAGTCGCGGCGACCCACAATATTTTTCTTAAAAGTCGCGGCGACGCACAATATTTTTCTTGACAGTCGCGGCGACGCATGATATATTTAATACGATATATCGACCTTGTGTAGGTGATGATGATGTGGTCGATCTGGTTCTGGGTCCTGCTGTCTGGTGATGTCCATGTAAGTTTGTGGATCTCCTTGTGCGCGAACAGGGTCCCTCCTATGACCAAGTCGTTCTGTTGGTAGAATTGACTTATCTCTCCCCGTTGTTGGTGATCACATCCACTCCATGTCTTCCCATGGTCCTCTTTTTGTCTTTGTTGTCGCAGCAAACCTTAGCATTGAAGTCGCCGAGCAACATCAGCATATCGTGTTGGGGGATGTCCTTCTTGACAGTCGCGGCGACCCACAATATTTTTCTTAAAAGTCGCGGCGACGCACAATATTTTTCTTGACAGTCGCGGCGACGCATGATATATTTAATACGATATATCGACCTTGTGTAGGTGATGATGATGTGGTCGATCTGGTTCTGGGTCCTGCTGTCTGGTGATGTCCATGTAAGTTTGTGGATCTCCTTGTGCGCGAACAGGGTCCCTCCTATGACCAAGTCGTTCTGTTGGTAGAATTGACTAATCTCTCCCCGTTGTTGGTGATCACATCCACTCCATGTCTTCCCATGGTCCTCTTTTTGTCTTTGTTGTCGCAGCAAACCTTAGCATTGAAGTCGCCGAGCAACATCAGCATGTCGTGTTGGGGGATGTCCTTTGAAACACTTTGAAGGCGTCGTAGAATGCATCCTTGTCCTCTTCTTCTGCGTCGTCTTCTTCATATATAGAAACTTAATAGCATTGATTTTAAAGGTTTTGTAAGCATGATTTAAATTACAGTAATTAAACAATTGCAATATCAAAGCTACTAATTCACAAAAATCTGACATGCATATTGCACATAAAGTTATACAAATAAAATGTTGATAAGTTTCCAATTCTTATTGGAATGGGTTAAATAAACCATTGGCTAATTTGCTTAAATATCATATTGAACATTATTCAGCTTAAAGGAAACATAATAAAACAAGAAACCGTCGGAGACCGGTGATCAATGCTCCCCAAAGTTTTTTTTGTCACAATATTGCACTATATATTCAGATAAAAGGAAACGTCTTGAGGGCACAGTAGTTGGGGGGACAATAATTGCTTTATAGAAAATTTCAAAGGGCGATAACTCTGTGAATATACATCCGACCAGACCCCGCTAATAATACGCACATCTCTTCTTGGTAGTGAACCTTCCCATAAAGTTTCATTGAATTACGGTCATTAGTTGCTGAGAAATAGCCCGGACAAGAATTGCACTATATGTACAGTTAATGGAAAATTTCAAAGGGTCATAACTGTGTGAAAAATCATCCGACCAAAACCCGCTGATAATATGCACATCTCCTCTTGGTAGTGAAACTTCCCATAAAGTTTCATTGAATTCCGGTCATGAGTTGCTGAGAAATAGCCCGGACAAAAATTGTGCACGGACGGACACACAGACGAACAGAAGAAGCGGCGACAATATGCTCCCCCCAAAATAAATTTTGGGGGAGCATAAAAAATGTTTGTGGATATTTGAGCATGTCTATTTCACACAAAGGAATCTTCTTTAGGTGTAAAATATCTCATTTGTTGAGCTATTCAAAATCCTGTGGGGAATATTGAATAGTTTTAAAACATTATACAAACTGGTTGGACCATAGAACATTATTTTGTTCCCCATAAAGCTGTTTGAAATGTTTCTGAACTAAAGGATTACAGTAGCTTAAAGGGGTATACCGGTACATGTAATAACGCTGTTTTTAATTTACTATAAACCTTATTTAAGCAATACATATTCTCTCTTTTCAAGCAGAAATTTGTAATGAAACATTGTTATATTTATGAATTTTTTTAGACAAGATTGAAAAAATGCCCTTTATCACTCACCTGGGTAATGGGGCATGGCCAAAATTTACCCCGGGGGCATGTTTTCAACAGTTTTTTTTTCTCAAAAAGCCAAAATCTGAGGCCTACACCATTCATCAGAAGTGTAAAGAGTACAATGCATTATGGGACACAACTTTCATTGGACGAGCAAATTTTATTTAGATTAAATGCAATACGATCATGTACAAATAATGTTTTATTGTGTCATACAAATTATGAAAAAAAAGTGCTTCCTGGGGACTTTCTGATAACCGTAACGGGTAAAAATGAAAATGAATATCTGTTAACAGTTACACTGGGTTAGCATGTATATAAATCATCTTCATAATTTCATTTATTTTTCTTACACATACAGCTCTGATAGGGAATACATGTAATAAACACTGACTCTTTAGTTTTTCACAACTTTATTGGCATTACACAACAGATAAACACCAATTAGCTGTCGAAAGTGGTTTAACCTCTACACAGTTAAAAATCTAAAATTGGTGAAACGGACAAATAAAGCAATGAAGCTGTGATTGTCGCTATCTTTGTACCGGATTGCTGAATTTTGAATTTCAGATTGTCAGTTTGCGAAGTCATTTTTTGCCATTTCCCCATCGGCCGAATATTTATTATTTCGGTTATTTACAATGTATCCTAGTTTGCGGAATGCATATTTCCAATTCCCATGTTGCCGACTCCTTTTCATCGTGAAACAAGGTGAATGACGGCCAAACAACGCGGTAAGTAGCGTGTCCATCCCCCGGGAAGTGTCACCCATCGAGAAAAAAGAACACTGCTGACGGGCTTTTTGTTTAAGTACACTGTGTCTGTACTGTAGTCAGGCAAATATAAAATATGGGCTCTCAGTTGTAGTGACAGCCATTTTGTAAAAATATTTTTTGTCACTTTGACCTTGACCTTTGACCTAGTGACCTGAAAATCAATAGGGGTCATCTGCGAGTCATGATCAATGTACCTATGAAGTTTCATGATCCTAGCCATAAGCTTTCTTGAGTGATCATTGGGAAACCACTTTACTATTTCGAGTCACTGTGACCTTGACCTTTGACCTAGTGACCTCAAAATCAATAGGGGTCATCTGCCAGTCATGATCAATGTACCTATCAAGTTTCATGATCCTAGGCATAAGCCTTCTTGAGTTATCATCCGGAAACCATTTTACTATTTCGGGTCACCGTGACCTTGACCTTTGACCGAGTGACCTCAAAATCAATAGGGGTCATCTGCGAGTCATGATCAATCTACCTATGAAGTTTCATGATCCTAGGCCTAAGCATTCTTGAGTTATCATCCGGAAACCACCTGGTGGACGGACCGACAGACCGACCGACATGTGCAAAGCAATATACCTCCTCTTCTTCGAAGGGGGGCATAAATATGAAATGACATTGAAATCCTTCTAGGAATGCACAAATTACAGAGATGATACCAATTTCATACAGAATACTCACACACATACACACACAATAACTCAGAATTAGAGGTAAGGTGTGACTAAAATACGCCCTCCTCAATAATGGCCAAATGTTCGAACAAGTTCGTTAAATTGCTGATCACCAGTGGATTTTAAATTGAAAGTTTCAGCTATGGTTCTCATATTGCAGCCATTACTAGTCAAAGGCTTCGAGTGATTTGGAAGGTATGATATCAGTGCTCCAGCTAGGATTTGAAAAGGGCAGGGGGGCTTTTTTGTCAAAAGGGCACTTTCGACGCGCAGTATTTTGTCAAAAGGGCACTTTTGACGCGCAGTATTTTGTGAAAAGGGCACATTCGAGCGTGCTGGTGTTTCTGGAATGCTTCCTATTGCATGTTAATTTATATGTTATAAATAGTTGTATTATTCCCATTATTATTAAACCATTCAAATATAATGCCTACTATAAGGATTAAACTTATTACAATGTAATAAGCGATTTAGGAATTATCATATGTAAAAAAAAAAAAAAAAAAAATTTTTTTTTTTTTTGAGGGGGGGGCAGGGTGGAGTTTCCGGGGGGGGGGTGGGGCAGGGCGGAGGTTCGGGAGGGCAGGGCGCGGCGCCCTTCAATTTAGGCCTAGCTGGAGCACTGGATATGAAAGAAATTCAATTTATTGTAGATCTTTTTCAAATTGCCTGACACTACACTCACACAAAGAAATTTGCGGAGCGATTATATCTTATAAATATATTACAATGTTCAGGTATTCAATGGGTAGGGTAATCTGATTATACGAGCTATTGAAGCATGGGTACTGAATAATTTTAAAAAAATGTCATAATTGGACCAAAGAACATTTTTAAGGCATAGCATGTGCATTATAATTATTTAAGAGTGTTATCAATTCAAGTCATCAAATAAGCAATGTCAAGTTTGTGCCATTAGTATTGTCAGAGAGAAATATGTTAATAGATCTGTTATTCAGCTTTTAAAAATGTATTTCACATTCCAATAAATCTAAGTTAAATTTTATACTCCATGTACATTTCTGTTTTGCAAAATTATTGTAAAGCTATTGGTTGGTCACAAGTGATACATTATCTTGTGCTTCTAAATTTCTTAATTTTATAATCATACATGTACTTCACATATTTATACATAAACCATAAACTGCAATAATGGGGTTAGACTTTACCATGGTTTTAGATAGAGTTTACCTGTCCGAATATTGCTGATCTAACAGTAAGTGGTTATTTGTTGGAAGAAAGTGTCAAGACAAGGAAAATAAATGAATGCCAGAATTTGTGTATGGATATCAGTATGTAATATCTGAATACTATAATGATAACTATATAAATCAGTTTTGATAGCCGAGATATTAAGTCTTGTTTGTATATTCTTTTAGCAAAGATCTTTAATAAGTAATAAGTCATATATAATAACTGTATATTCAAAACAAGAGGGCCATGATAGCCCTGTATCGCTCCACTGTTTTTTCTTTGCGAAAAAAAACGTGCAATGCGCATGGCTATGATGGGTTGAAATGAACTCAAGCATGTGACTTTCTCTTTCTATCCCTCGTCCCACTGGGGGTTTAAAGTTGGAAGGGTGAGCATTTTTATAAATGGAAAAAGTTACTAGCGTGTAAACTAAACAGACTTAAAAGCCCGGGAATTGTTGCACAGGTCCTTTGCTTATAACGTAGGTACATTTATCTCTCCAAAAGATATTGTTGTTCTTTCTATTTCACATATTTTTAGACGCCGACGATCAAATCTACGCATTTGATTTGAAACAGATTCTCAAGACCCATAGGAATGAAAATGCCTTAAACCTTTACCAAACGACACATTTTGGACTTTCCCAATTTGAAAGAGGTTGCAGATGTCAATTAAATTAAAATGGAATATGAAGGAAATGATCAGGTAGGGTAGAAATAATTGTGATAAAAGGAGAAATTGCTCATCAACCCACACATCCCTTAGACCAACAGGCCTGAGAATATTATGATAATCTAAAGATTATTTCTTTATATATTTATAAATGTTTTTAATTAAGTAATACATTTGACTTCTAAGATCAATTCATAACTTATATTAAGAAAATTATAAAATGGTCAGAAATATATATGGATTGTTGAGCAATTGACAATCATATCCACAATTCATGAGTCACGATTCACAAATGGAACAATGAATCATTTGTTATTAAAAAGCAGCATATACGATAGTTAAGAACATTGCACTTCATTAATTTCAACACCTTCTCTTGGATACAAAGTTTGAGTTTACCTTGCAGTATCATATATTGACTTTTCTTGAAATAATTATGTTCATGGAAGTTGTGTTTTTAAAATCAATAATATATTATTAAACTGGTTTTAACACTACAAAAAAAGACATGAAATTAACATGTCATCCAAAATATTTTCATCCAGATATATGGTCACTTTCAACATATTTAAATAAAACCCGACTTTTTTCAGTTTGTAAGAAAAACATTCATAACACATATGTTCTTACTTCAATGCCTTTGTAAGCAGTCACCATCTGACCTAAAATGGCACTAAATTACAGGGTTTTATCTCATGTTTGTAGGGTTGTGCCTTTTCTTACTTTTTTGTAGTTACATCATACAAAAAAACAAAGGGCAATATCTCTTATTTAAAAAAGTGTAGGGGTATGGTTCTTGTGCATGGAGCTTCTCCTTATTAATATCTATACGCCCATGAAGTTTCATGTTGAAAACTTGTATCATATCTGAGATATAGCCCTGAAAAGTTACATCATACAAAAACAACAAATGGCAATAACTCTCATTTAAGAAAGTATAGGGTTATGGTTCTTGTGCATGGAGCTTCTCCTTATTAATATCTATACCCCCATGAAGTTTCATGTTGAAATCTTGTATCGTGTCTGAGATATAGCCCTGAAAAGTTACATCATACAAAAACAACAAAGAGCAATAACCCTTATTTAAGAAAGTGTAGGGTTATGGTTCTTCTACACGGCACTTCTCCTCATTGATATCTATAAATTCATTAAGTTTCATGATACAAATTCTTATAATTATAGTTTCTGAGATATAGACCTGAAAAGTTTGTGATGGACGGACTAACAGATGACAGACTGACGGACAACACCAAAACTATATCCCTCCGCCTTTGGCGGGGGATAAAAATGTGTCAATTCCTTGTTTACTTGACTTTGTGTTATTCTGTGATACATATATAAATTGCATTAAATGTAACAAGAAAACATTGCTTCTAAACAAACATTAATTTAACTAAACAATTAATACTGTGTGTCAGAACTGTGTTATCTAAAGATAATTGTTATTATTGCTGTTAATTGAGTACTTTATGAAAATAAACACTAAAATAATCAACACTTTGTGAGTTGCTTTTGCGCGTCTTCCGAACTACGAACTGCGTCTCAAACACCAATCATCCACTGTGGCATAATGTATGTTCTATTATTTGTGTGACACACATATTGACATTTTCTAAACTGTATTATATAAAATTTCATTAAATATAAATTATGGTTTTGCTATACATGTATTGCAAAATGTCAAATGTTTGTTGTAGACTTAATTAGACTAATACCAATTGAAGTCTGTGTTGTTTTCACACATTTAAAAATTATCAATTTTACAGATTTTTGAAATAAAGTAGCTATTTAACATAACAAGCGGGCCATGATGGCCCTTAAGAGCTCATATGAGTTCACGGACACAAATTTACCTGATAGAAGGCATGAACTTAGTAAAAGAAAAATATGATAGACCTAAAAAAAAAAGACGTGTTCATAAGGCACAGTTGCCCCCACATTCCACTTTTGTCGCAAAACTACGCTTATGTCAAACACAACCTGTTAATAGCCATATTTGACTATTGACCTGTAAGTGCGACTTTGACCTTGGAGTTCAGCCTTCTCATGTTAGCCATTTGTAAGCATTAAATTTTGGAAGTCCCAGGCATAAAATTGCACTTCAATGCTAAGAGTATAATTAAACCATTACAATGTATCACATTATAATAAATATTAATTTTTAATTTAATGTGTTTTGAACAAATGTACGTGGGTCATTCAAAAGTTGTTGTCTGGTAACCTTTTGTTGATTTAGTTATTCCAGGGTATAATCTACATGTGCGTCTCGCGTCTATGACGCACAAATTAATATCGAAATAGACGCATCGTTTTGAAATATGTGCGTCCACTCGGACGCATTGCTGAACTGTATCCATTACCGCATACGCGAATCACGATAAGCACAAACCATCTTGTGTATGAGTCAAAAGTGTAGCAATGAACGCTGAGTTAAATTAACCGAATGAGGCTTGAAGACTCCAGCAAGTCTTTTGATTGGCTCTAGTCGAGCCGCTGATGTATAATACAAACTAATTAGAATCTACCTTTTAAATAGAATGTGTTATGATATTTTCTCGAATCCCCGGATGAAAACCTGCTTTAACTTTGTGTAACTTAGTCATATATAATACAGAAAAAATGCCTCCGAAACAAGGTGTTGAAGCTTAATCCAAAACAAACAAATCTGGCAATACCTTATATTTCTGAAAGTTTTATTGAAGTATAAAATTGAAAATTGCCTTTTACAAAAAATGTCACGCAAAACCAGTACACTTGGGGCAATTTTAAGGATATTGTTCAATATATTTTGTTAATGAAGCAAGTTATTGAGAAGAATTTTCACATTTAAGTTAATCACATGGAAACACTTCTGTAAGATAGAACAAGGGACAAAATTGTCACAAAACCAGGTTTTCATTGTGAAAAAAAAATCTGATAAAGGGAGAAAACTCAAACTGAACTTTTGAAATGACCAAAAAAAATTAACCCCCTTTGTAATTTTTTTTTTTTTAAATCTATTTTTTGTCGTGGCGACCTTGACATTGGAGATATTGATGTGATTCTTTCGTGGGACACACCGTCCCATGATGGTGAACAAATGTGCCAAATGATTTTAAAATCTCACAATGAATGACATAGTTATGGCCAGGACAAGCTCATTTATGGCCATTTTTGACCTTTGAACTCAAAGTGTGACCTTGACCTTGGAGATATCGACATAATTATTTCGCGCGACACACCGTCCAATGATGGTGAACAAATGTGCCAAATGATTTTAAAATCTGACGATGAACGACATAGTTTTGGCTCGGACAAGCTCATTTATGGCCATTTTTGACCTTTGAACTCAAAGTGTGACCTTGACCTTGGAGATATCGACGTAATTATTTCGCGCGACACACCGTCCAATGATGGTGAACAAATGTGCCAAATGATTTTAAAATCTGACAATGAACGACATATACCTCCTCTTCTTCGAAGGGGGGCATAAATATGAAATGACATTGAAATCCTTCTAGGAATGCACAAATTACAGAGATGATACTAATTTCATACAGAATACTCACACACATACACACACAAGAACTCAGAATTAGAGGTAAGGTGTGACTAAAATACGCCCTCCTCAATTATGGCCAAATGTTCGAACAAGTTCGTTAAATTGCTGATCACCAGTGGATTTTAAATTGAAAGTTTCAGCTATGGTTCTCATATTGCAGCCATTACTAGTCAAAGGCTTCGAGTGATTTGGAAGGTATGATATCAGTGCTCCAGCTAGGATTTGAAAAGGGCAGGGGGGCTTTTTTGTCAAAAGGGCACTTTCGACGCGCAGTATTTTGTCAAAAGGGCACTTTTGACGCGCAGTATTTTGTGAAAAGGGCACATTCGAGCGTGCTGGTGTTTCTGGAAATTTCTTCCTATTGCATGTTAATTTATATGTTATAAATAGTTGTATTATTCCCATTATTATTAAACCATTCAAATATAATGTCTACTATGAGGATTAAACTTATTACAATGTAATAAGCGATTTAGGAATTATCATATGTAAAAAAAAAAAAAAAAAATTTTTTTTTTTTTTTTGAGGGGGGGGGGGCAGGGTGGAGTTTCCGGGGGGGGGGCAGGGCGGAGGTTCGGGAGGGCAGGGCGCGGCGCCCTTCAATTTAGGCCTAGCTGGAGCACTGGATATGAAAGAAATTCAATTTATTGTAGATCTTTTTCAAATTGCCTGACACTACACTCACACAAAGAAATTTGCGGAGCGATTATATCTTATAAATATATTACAATGTTCAGGTATTCAATGGGTAGGGTAATCTGATTATACGAGCTATTGAAGCATGGGTACTGAATAATTTTAAAAAAATGTCATAATTGGACCAAAGAACATTTTTAAGGCATAGCATGTGCATTATAATTATTTAAGAGTGTTATCAATTCAAGTCATCAAATAAGCAATGTCAAGTTTGTGCCATTAGTATTGTCAGAGAGAAATATGTTAATAGATCTGTTATTCAGCTTTTAAAAATGTATTTCACATTCCAATAAATCTAAGTTAAATTTTATACTCCATGTACATTTCTGTTTTGCAAAATTATTGTAAAGCTATTGGTTGGTCACAAGTGATACATTATCTTGTGCTTCTAAATTTCTTAATTTTATAATCATACATGTACTTCACATATTTATACATAAACCATAAACTGCAATAATGGGGTTAGACTTTACCATGGTTTTAGATAGAGTTTACCTGTCCGAATATTGCTGATCTAACAGTAAGTGGTTATTTGTTGGAAGAAAGTGTCAAGACAAGGAAAATAAATGAATGCCAGAATTTGTGTATGGATATCAGTATGTAATATCTGAATACTATAATGATAACTATATAAATCAGTTTTGATAGCCGAGATATTAAGTCTTGTTTGTATATTCTTTTAGCAAAGATCTTTAATAAGTAATAAGTCATATATAATAACTGTATATTCAAAACAAGAGGGCCATGATAGCCCTGTATCGCTCCACTGTTTTTTCTTTGCGAAAAAAAACGTGCAATGCGCATGGCTATGATGGGTTGAAATGAACTCAAGCATGTGACTTTCTCTTTCTATCCCTCGTCCCACTGGGGGTTTAAAGTTGGAAGGGTGAGCATTTTTATAAATGGAAAAAGTTACTAGCGTGTAAACTAAACAGACCTAAAAGCCCGGGAATTGTTGCACAGGTCCTTTGCTTATAACGTAGGTACATTTATCTCTCCAAAAGATATTGTCGTTCTTTCTATTTCACATATTTTTAGACGCCGACGATCAAATCTACGCATTTGATTTGAAACAGATTCTCAAGACCCATAGGAATGAAAATGCCTTAAACCTTTACCAAACGACACATTTTGGACTTTCCCAATTTGAAAGAGGTTGCAGATGTCAATTAAATTAAAATGGAATATGAAGGAAATGATCAGGTAGGGTAGAAATAATTGTGATAAAAGGAGAAATTGCTCATCAACCCACACATCCCTTAGACCAACAGGCCTGAGAATATTATGATAATCTAAAGATTATTTCTTTATATATTTATAAATGTTTTTAATTAAGTAATACATTTGACTTCTAAGATCAATTCATAACTTATATTAAGAAAATTATAAAATGGTCAGAAATATATATGGATTGTTGAGCAATTGACAATCATATCCACAATTCATGAGTCACGATTCACAAATGGAACAATGAATCATTTGTTATTAAAAAGCAGCATATACGATAGTTAAGAACATTGCACTTCATTAATTTCAACACCTTCTCTTGGATACAAAGTTTGAGTTTACCTTGCAGTATCATATATTGACTTTTCTTGAAATAATTATGTTCATGGAAGTTGTGTTTTTAAAATCAATAATATATTATTAAACTGGTTTTAACACTACAAAAAAAGACATGAAATTAACATGTCATCCAAAATATTTTCATCCAGATATATGGTCACTTTCAACATATTTAAATAAAACCCGACTTTTTTCAGTTTGTAAGAAAAACATTCATAACACATATGTTCTTACTTCAATGCCTTTGTAAGCAGTCACCATCTGACCTAAAATGGCACTAAATTACAGGGTTTTATCTCATGTTTGTAGGGTTGTGCCTTTTCTTACTTTTTTGTAGTTACATCATACAAAAAAACAAAGGGCAATATCTCTTATTTAAAAAAGTGTAGGGGTATGGTTCTTGTGCATGGAGCTTCTCCTTATTAATATCTATACGCCCATGAAGTGTCATGTTGAAAACTTGTATCATATCTGAGATATAGCCCTGAAAAGTTACATCATACAAAAACAACAAATGGCAATAACTCTCATTTAAGAAAGTATAGGGTTATGGTTCTTGTGCATGGAGCTTCTCCTTATTAATATCTATACCCCCATGAAGTTTCATGTTGAAATCTTGTATCGTGTCTGAGATATAGCCCTGAAAAGTTACATCATACAAAAACAACAAAGAGCAATAACCCTTATTTAAGAAAGTGTAGGGTTATGGTTCTTCTACACGGCACTTCTCCTCATTGATATCTATAAATTCATTAAGTTTCATGATACAAATTCTTATAATTATAGTTTCTGAGATATAGACCTGAAAAGTTTGTGATGGACGGACTAACAGATGACAGACTGACGGACAACACCGAAACTATATCCCTCCGCCTTTGGCGGGGGATAAAAATGTGTCAATTCCTTGTTTACTTGACTTTGTGTTATTCTGTGATACATATATAAATTGCATTAAATGTAACAAGAAAACATTGCTTCTAAACAAACATTAATTTAACTAAACAATTAATACTGTGTGTCAGAACTGTGTTATCTAAAGATAATTGTTATTATTGCTGTTAATTGAGTACTTTATGAAAATAAACACTAAAATAATCAACACTGTGTGAGTTGCTTTTGCGCGTCTTCCGAACTACGAACTGCGTCTCAAACACCAATCATCCACTGTGGCATAATGTATGTTCTATTATTTGTGTGACACACATATTGACATTTTCTAAACTGTATTATATAAAATTTCATTAAATATAAATTATGGTTTTGCTATACATGTATTGCAAAATGTCAAATGTTTGTTGTAGACTTAATTAGACTAATACCAATTGAAGTCTGTGTTGTTTTCACACATTTAAAAATTATCAATTTTACAGATTTTTGAAATAAAGTAGCTATTTAACATAACAAGCGGGCCATGATGGCCCTTAAGAGCTCATATGAGTTCACGGACACAAATTTACCTGATAGAAGGCATGAACTTAGTAAAAGAAAAATATGATAGACCTAAAAAAAAAAGACGTGTTCATAAGGCACAGTTGCCCCCACATTCCACTTTTGTCGCAAAACTACGCTTATGTCAAACACAACCTGTTAATAGCCATATTTGACTATTGACCTGTAAGTGCGACTTTGACCTTGGAGTTCAGCCTTCTCATGTTAGCCATTTGTAAGCATTAAATTTTGGAAGTCCCAGGCATAAAATTGCACTTCAATGCTAAGAGTATAATTAAACCATTACAATGTATCACATTATAATAAATATTAATTTTTAATTTAATGTGTTTTGAACAAATGTACGTGGGTCATTCAAAAGTTGTTGTCTGGTAACCTTTTGTTGATTTAGTTATTCCAGGGTATAATCTACATGTGCGTCTCGCGTCTATGACGCACAAATTAATATCGAAATAGACGCATCGTTTTGAAATATGTGCGTCCACTCGGACGCATTGCTGAACTGTATCCATTACCGCATACGCGAATCACGATAAGCACAAACCATCTTGTGTATGAGTCAAAAGTGTAGCAATGAACGCTGAGTTAAATTAACCGAATGAGGCTTGAAGACTCCAGCAAGTCTTTTGATTGGCTCTAGTCGAGCCGCTGATGTATAATACAAACTAATTAGAATCTACCTTTTAAATAGAATGTGTTATGATATTTTCTCGAATCCCCGGATGAAAACCTGCTTTAACTTTGTGTAACTTAGTCATATATAATACAGAAAAAATGCCTCCGAAACAAGGTGTTGAAGCTTAATCCAAAACAAACAAATCTGGCAATACCTTATATTTCTGAAAGTTTTATTGAAGTATAAAATTGAAAATTGCCTTTTACAAAAAATGTCACGCAAAACCAGTACACTTGGGGCAATTTTAAGGATATTGTTCAATATATTTTGTTAATGAAGCAAGTTATTGAGAAGAATTTTCACATTTAAGTTAATCACATGGAAACACTTCTGTAAGATAGAACAAGGGACAAAATTGTCACAAAACCAGGTTTTCATTGTGAAAAAAAAATCTGATAAAGGGAGAAAACTCAAACTGAACTTTTGAAATGACCAAAAAAAATTAACCCCCTTTGTAATTTTTTTTTTTTTTAAATCTATTTTTAGTCGTGGCGACCTTGACATTGGAGATATTGATGTGATTCTTTCGTGGGACACACCGTCCCATGATGGTGAACAAATGTGCCAAATGATTTTAAAATCTCACAATGAATGACATAGTTATGGCCAGGACAAGCTCATTTATGGCCATTTTTGACCTTTGAACTCAAAGTGTGACCTTGACCTTGGAGATATCGACATAATTATTTCGCGCGACACACCGTCCAATGATGGTGAACAAATGTGCCAAATGATTTTAAAATCTGACGATGAACGACATAGTTTTGGCTCGGACAAGCTCATTTATGGCCATTTTTGACCTTTGAACTCAAAGTGTGACCTTGACCTTGGAGATATCGACGTAATTATTTCGCGCGACACACCGTCCAATGATGGTGAACAAATGTGCCAAATGATTTTAAAATCTGACAATGAACGACATAGTTATGGCCCGGACAAGCTTATTCCGCCAGCCCGCCAGCCAGCCAGCCCGCCAGCCAGCCAGCCCGCCCGCATTCGCCAATCTAATAACCAGTTTTTTCCTTCGGAAAACCTGGTTAAAAAGAACTCAAACATGCTTAATGGTATGAAAATAAATGCATGTTTTATTTAGGCTTCATTATTTTTTAAATCACCCATAGGATATGATGCGGCATTTGTCTTTACGGAATATAAAAAATATCAATCATTTTTACCCGGAACTTGGCGCTGTAATAAATTTGCTATTCTGTGTGTTCTTTTACCAAGCTTGATTAGGAATTTTTGAAAACGCGCAATGGAGATTTTCTTTCACCATTAAAAATAATAGTTCACGGATTCAAACCATAATACCTGATTAATATGTTGCTACAGTGGATTCCTGTTCTTAGCATACCATGTCAGCAAAAATTATGCTAATAACAGGAATATGCTATTAACAGGAACACACATTTTAGCATAAATATAGCAACTGGGGGCATACAATAAGTCAAATCTGTTAATAATTGATCGTCAAAGTGAAATGTAAATGCAACATTGTATATGATTGATGTTTAAGATAACTATTTATCAAATGGAATTGTATTCTAAGGTATTTGCATTTGCATTTGAGCATTTTTTAGCAGATTTAAAGCATATTGTCTTGGCATTCTGAGAATGTTCTATATGCTATAAAGACTTTAAGTGAATTCTGAATATTGGGGTTAAAAATTATGCTATTAATAGAAGAAAAATACATTAAAATATAAGAATTAATCTGTGCTTTGACATTTTATATGCTAATAACATAAATATGCTATTATCAGGTATGCTAATAAGTAGAATCAAAAAATTATCCTTCAGTCTGACAGAATTTCCTAGCCTGTCAGACCAAACATCTGACAGATTTTTTTACATTTAGCGGTGTCTGACTTGGCTTCTCACTTTTGAGTTCATGATGCTTAATGTTTTAGATTCAACACTAGTTTCTTCAACCTCACGACACCAGAGCTCCTTTGATGCAAATATACTTAAGTGGTATTAAGGGATATATTTTTTTCCCTGCAAATTGCGTTTAGTTCCTCACATCTGGTTAAAAATAAACCTGTTACCCTCCGATTGACTGTCAATTTATACAGCAAACTCCAATACATATTCCTGTTTGTATTCTTGTATGAAAATGTCCACAACATATGGGCGTAGTTATATGGGGACTGAATAATTAAATACATGTAGGTTAAGAAGTACAGTAAATGACATGACAAAATGCTGTTAGGACATATCATCATCCTTAATTCTAAACCAGCTATACATGACATTATTCTTAAGAGGGGCATTTCAGAATAAAGATAAAAAGATACAAACGATTCGCAATGGAAAAATTATTTCCTGCAAATATTTTTATCGAAATTATTTCCGTCAAGACATGTTGTACAATAGCATGCCATGGTTAAAATGAGTGTGTAAAACAATGCCTAAACTCTTTCTGCAAAGTTTGGGAAGTCTGCTTTAGGGACATTTAAATGGAAGGACAGATGAAAGGTAACTCATTATAGTGCCACCAATGTTATTATTATGCAATTTTTTCGCAGTTCAGAGCTGAAAATAACATCCCAGAACTTAATTATCCACTGCCAAGTTATTCAATAAATAGTAAATTGTAAACATTTCAATTATGAACAAGGGACAAAATTGTCACAAAACCAGGTTTTCATTGTGAAAAAAAAATCTGATAAAGGGAGAAAACTCAAACTGAACTTTTGAAATGACCAAAAAAAATTAACCCCCTTTGTAAGTTTTTTTTTTTTAAATCTATTTTTAGTCCTGGCGACCTTGACATTGGAGATATTGATGTGATTCTTTCGTGGGACACACCGTCCCATGATGGTGAACAAATGTGCCAAATGATTTTAAAATCTCACAATGAATGACATAGTTATGGCCAGGACAAGCTCATTTATGGCCATTTTTGACCTTTGAACTCAAAGTGTGACCTTGACCTTGGAGATATCGACGTAATTATTTCGCGCGACACACCGTCCAATGATGGTGAACAAATGTGCCAAATGATTTTAAAATCTGATGATGAACGACATAGTTATGGCTCGGACAAGCTCATTTATGGCCATTTTTGACCTTTGAACTCAAAGTGTGACCTTGACCTTGGAGATATCGACGTAATTATTTCGCGCGACACACCGTCCAATGATGGTGAACAAATGTGCCAAATGATTTAAAAATCTGACAATGAACGACATAGTTATGGCCCGGACAAGCTTATTCCGCCAGCCCGCCAGCCAGCCAGCCAGCCCGCCCGCATTCGCCAATCTAATAACCAGTTTTTTCCTTCGGAAAACCTGGTTAAAAATTAAACAACTTGTAATTCAGACACAACTCACATTTTACCTGTTGTTAGCTTTGAACAAGCTAATTGGCCTCGGTGAAAAATAATTTACATTGAAATTGAGAAAAGTCCTCGAGAACTCAGTGCCCCAGATAATTATTTGGGAAATAGGGTTTTCAACCATTGATTTTGAAAAATAGGGTGATTTCATTCTTCATATAGAGTGAAATGAGTAATAAAAATGCATACCTTAAAATAATTGCTGATTTACTTCCGTTGACGCTGCACACTTGTATTGATTCAATAGAACTGTAAACTATCATCATAAATTTTAATAAACTGATGTTTCCTAATATCTTTAATCCTTTAAACTGTCCATGATATAAACTTTAAAAAATGTCGACAATTTCTAACCAATGACATGCCTTTTTATACTTTTGACAGGTTTGTTAAGTCACAGACTTTCCATCATGTTTTTTGGATGTCAACTCAACTGCTGTATACACAGTTTCTAACAAAATCGATAACACGAATGATTCGGCACTTATTGGCTCTTGCTTTCTTGATTCAAAAAAGTTTGCGATCGGCTGATATTTTGGCGCAACATTCTCGGACGTCTTTCGACCTCTCTTAGCTATTTTTATTTCGCATTGTAATAGAAACTGAAAGTACAGACGCTTTACAAATACATGCACAATGGGCGACGAATTAGGTCAGATTGAAAACGCATAGCGTTTGAATAACTATGACCGTTTGCTGAGCTTGCTGAATGTAAGCGTCACCGCGTTACGATAATAATTCCAAAGAGAAAATACCTAAAATGAGCAAATCATTTTTAATCGAAGTTTTGTATCGTTAATTTGACGAATTTGCGTAAAAGTCAAATTGGTTGCGTTTTCAATACTCATGATATTGTATTTCTTTGCATTTTTAAACATTTTAATAGGGTGAAAGACGCAGATATGCAGCTTATCTGGGGCACTGAGAACTGGTTAACAGACATGATATTTTGGATAATTGTAAAAGTTAGGACATGTATGGGGAGAACGAGAAACGTAAACAATGTTAACCAGAAAGGCACAATCACAGGCAATCGGCACCTGTGACGGAAGCAATTATTTAGAATCATTAAGAAAATAAATCGATAGAAACAGAGAAACTACACTTGCGCACCCATTGAGCAATTCTTATCAGTCATCGTCGTGATTTTCGCAAAAGTTTTAACAGCCGTTAGACATTTATGATCGATTTTCTTATTAAGCGAATGGCAACAATTTTTTGATCGACTAGTTTGCAGCCAAAATATAAAGCACTTACCGCGTGTCAATGTTAACTTTAAACAGGTCGTCACATAAACTTGCAGAAAATGTGAAAAAGGCACCATCATGGCAGCAGCCATTTTTTCCAAACAAACCAGTTTCGCACCAAAAGGCAAATATAACAAGAGTTCTGATTGGCTAATGCCATAATCTAAAAATAAATGCTGGTCGAGCAGGATTTTTCTGCACGAGCAGAAAAATGCTGGTCGAGCAGTAAATTTGCTGCTCGAGCAGCATTTTGCTGGTCGAGCAGCATTTAAATGCTGCTCGAGCAGCATTTTTTTCTGCTCGAGCAGAAGTTAAAGTTTCGACCCCTTTGGTATCCCATACACGTCAGCATTGGGTGTCCCAATCTATATTAGTACACACTTCCTCAGTCGAGAGTAGTAAGAGACGGCCGAACATTACGGTCACACAATTACCTATTGTCATGGCGCCAATAGGCCATCACATTTAACTTATAGTTTAGTATATTTTACGAACAGTGGACAACGTTGCGTTGAAATTAAATAAATAGAAATAAATTGTTATGAACACTGAAAAAGACTTGTGTATGTTTATTGAATTTTAAAGACCATGTCACAAAGTCGAAATCTATTTAAATGATTGTTTAACGCTCACAAACAAACTCGTATTATGCACAAATCCGGATTATACGGTTATGCGACCCCACCCCGCCCCTCTCTGTATAATTAATTTATGTTCGTTTATCAAGCGTATGATAATGACCGACAAGTACAGTACACGACTCCATCCTTTAGCCGCTGAAATTGACATATCAACCATTGTCCTGTACATAGTTGCGATACCGTCTGGTGGGTTTAATTAGCAAATGAATTAAATGATACAATTTTAATGCATGTACTTACTCAAATGTAGACATTACTACAGAAAAAGTTGCGTGACTTTGGAATGTCTATAATGCTCAGAAATAGTTGAGAAATTTTGATCGTTATACAGTGAATCTTCATATAGTGTGTTCTTAACATTTAAAAACCTTGGCGAACCAACGACCTAGAGAATATATGAGTCGCGTTCTGAGGAAACTGGGCATAATGCATGTGCGTAAAGTGTCGTCCCAGATAAGCCTGTGCAGTCCGCACAGGCTCATAAGGGACGACACTTTCCGCCTTAATTGGATTTTTGCTAAGAAGAGACTTCATTTAAACGAAACATGTCATAAAAGCGGAAAGTGTCGTCCCTGATTAGCCTGTGCGGGCTGCACAGGCTAATCTGGGACGACACTTTACGCACATGCATTAAGCCCAGTTTTCTCAGAACGCGACTCATATGTCTTTAGGCGAACGGACACTTTGACCGAAGATATTTTTAACAAATCATTTCAATCAGTGTTATACAATTGCCTAAATTAGAAGATTGTTAAATAACTTAATCCCACTGCATTAGCGTTTGTCAAAACAAGGCAAATGATAAGAGGAAACTAAATTGAATGATATTTGCGGTTTTGAGTGGTAAATATTTAATAGCCGCGAAATTATACAATCGTCTAATGTTGAGCCAATTTTAAGTGTTTACCGTAGTAGCTCTAAGTTTGATGACACTATACATTTGTAAACAACATTTTAAGACAAATAATCCTTTGATGTGCCTATTATAATTTTGAAACGTAGATTTTCGCTTTCTTAATGACTCTTAATCTTCGGACAGTTGTATTTGATCCGAATTAATCTTATTATTATGTACGTTAAAGGGGCCTTTTCACGTTTTGGTAAATTGACAAAATTGAAAAAAGTTGCTTCAGATTCGCAAATATTCGTTTTAGTTATGCTATTTGTGAGGAAACAGTAATACTGAACATTTACCATGCTCTAATATAGCCATTATATGCATCTTTTGACGATTTAAAAACCTGAAAATTATAAAGCGTTGCAACGCGAAACGATTAAATAATTTGGAGAGTTCTGTTGTTGTTATATTTTGTGAAACTACGAAAATTGCTTATATAAGGTATAAAATACCCACGTCATACATACTTGGCATGATGGCCGAGTGGTCTAAATTGGTAGAGTTTTTACTCCAGGATTCCAGGGGTCAATGGTTCGAGCCCTGCTGAGGATTTTTGTTTTCTTTTCTTTTTTAAATTTTATTCTTGATTTTTTACTGGAGCTTTTTAGATCCAATGTTTACATTTATCAAGATAAAACTTTTAATGATAAACTTCAAAACATACCAAAATCTGTAAAAAGGCCACTTTAATCCCATGACATATCACATCTGTGTTTTTTTTCTGACCAGTTTACGGTAATAAACATGGTAGATGAATACGAGGAGTGAGTAGACCGTTACGTTTGCTTTATTTTGGTACATAGGCATACGAACTCGGTAAGGTAAGACGGAGTACTGCGCGGTACATTGTAGAGCGGAGTACTTTTGTCTTTACTGAAATGAGAAAACAAACCGGTTTTGCAAGTATGATTCGTCTTGCTTGTTATAGAAGTTAGTATGTTCGTCTACATGGAAACATCGTATACTCAAAATTGACAAGCAAAATTAAATGTATAATATTGTTGATGAAAAGACCAGATTAAACAGAGCACAAGGCATCAATGGTGCAAGATTTAGATTGTTTTTAAAGTTCATGATAGAGGCGCTGGAAAGTAAACAATTTTAAGGCGGAAAAGTCGCGTGGCGTTAGAGGCCATACCGGAAGCCAGTAACGTCACCTCTCATCGCAATCCAGTGGGTCTACTTCTGAATAACCATTGAGAGGCACAAGAAAATGTTTGGCTTGTATCAAACTAGGCCATTGGAAAGGATCGGCTGAATGTTCAGCATACACGCCGAACAATAAGATAAGTTGCGATATGTTTGGAAAAAGAATAGTTGTTTCGCTTCCGTGAGAAAGTGGTGACATATTACATAATTCTCTTTATGTCAAAATGGATCACCTGACTCCAGGTATATATATATTAAATGAAAACATTTGCCGGTTATTAGATTGAAGGCGCACGTGGCAACGTTGCAGGAGGTTACTGATAGTACTATTGAAGATGAAGTAAGTTGCGGTTATAAGCCTTCTTTTATAGTTACACCCGATCATTCTCATTTGAAAAACGAATACTCAGCGAGAGAAAATTCAATGCTCGTTAACAACTATTTGAAACTTTATTTTCGGAACGCGTTGTTTCAAGTTATAATTATATTAGAAAGGCGATAAATCCGCTAATAGTGACATTTATTAAGACAGTTCTGAACTGATAGAACGTTAATCCACACTTTCACCAGTTTGAAGTTACATTTAAAAGCACTTTATTCGCTGAATTTATGTTGGAGGAAGATCTCCTTTTTGCTTACCGTGTTAACTCTAAGTTTTCGGACACCCCCTTTTTTGGCCAAAATAATTATTTTTCCTAACTCTTAATTTTAGTACTTGCGCGCTTTCGTCTATCATTAATGACTCTAAATTTTTTGACAGTATATTTTACAGCACTATTTTACCAGCTTTCGGCATTGTGTTCGCTTATCTTGTGACATTTTGATAATGGGTTTTTACAAACGGATTAATGTCATATAATAAAACCTGGGAGACACATGCCTGATGGCAATGGACCATAACATTTGCGTTATTGGGTAAATAAACATATATACCGGTAGAAAACAATCGCTGCAGCCAGCAGCATTTTAAATGATATATTCCTATTAATGAAGCAGTAGTTTAATGTTTTTCCTTTTTTGCTCTGTATCATTTCAGGAAAGGGTAAGCCATGCTGTTAAGTTGTTTTATTGTAAAGTAGAAATACTAGTGTGCATTGAACAATTGCTTTTATTTAAATATACATTTAATTATAATTTTCGGACATTTAATTTTTGTCTCTAAATTTTTAGACACCTAAAATTGTTGAATATGCTCCGTATCTAAATTTTCGAACACGAACAAATGTATTATTTTTAAGTGTCCGAAAACTTAGAGTAATTACTGTACGTTCGATGTAAGCAATATATATCACAATGATATATTTATAGAAATGAAATTATTCTCGGTTTGAGAAATACGGTATAGTATGGTTTAATACGTGTTATTTAGAAGAGAGATTATGGTAATGGTTAAGCGCGTATAATGCACGGGTTTTGTGTGCATGTTTTAGCGCGAAAGCGCACGAGTTTTTCGTTTTGGGGTATATATGATTTGCACATCTAGTGAGACGCCATTCGAGGGTTGTTTTTGACAGGCAAAGTTATGGAGCAAGAAAACGAAAGGGTGATAAAGTAGTGTATGCGTTCATTTGCGAAATACATAGTATTCGGAAGGAGATTTTCGATGAGAGGACTGATTCTCTGCTAGAAGCGGAATGGTGAGCTGGAACTTCGAACAAAGGTCAGACTTGTTGGTTCTGTTTATTGTAATAACACTGGCAACAACATTCCGATTGAAATTAACACAGGTTGTGTTCCTTGTTAACTTTAATGATAAGTATATTCAATAACATGCTCCATATCTTTATTTGTGCTGTTGTTTTTGTTTAGTTCCAACTATTCAGATACATCAATTGATTTGATTATTGGGTAAAAATGATGTCGCAAATGTAATGGTCTGGTAGGATTATATATAGGTAAGGCCACATAGTGTGTCACTCAAGGTTGTTTTGATAGCAGAGTTAGATCACTCTTCCTCATGTTTTTACGAACACCTTGCTTTATTTTTTATTGTTTTTAAGATATAAAACCTTATATGGTAATACATGTGTTACAAGTTTGTGTATTAGTTCCAAGCGTATAATTCAACAAACGATTAATAACAATTAACTGCCGTTTTCCTTATAATTCAGCTAGATGGTTGTGTGCGATATATGACGTGGTATGATAATGAGCGGATGAAAATTTATGCAAACATATCTTTAAACTATTCAGGTATTCCAATTGTGAATTAAGAATGAAACATAAAAAAAAAAAAAAAAAAAATCGATACATTACTTAAATATATATTATATTCATCTATGAAACAGCTATAGAGACTTGTCTTGTAAACTTTTTTCGAAACATGTTTGTGTTGTGCATATATTACATCTCGTTCACTGGATATTGAATAAACAGTTTATATGTTATTGTTGTATACAATTAAAAATTTCTCTAAATTGAATTAAAACATTAAGAGTTATTATACTTTTCATAATAATTTAAGACGTTAAGTTTTCCCTGCAAGGTTGGTGTCAATAATGGTGCATGCATATGCGCTAATTAATTTACGATATTTTGGATAAACTGTGGTATAAATTTGGTTTGAAAAGAGCGTTGACAAGAAGACTGTTGTTTTAAACTTAGATGAAAGGCATTTATCGGTTTTGTTAAATTTAGTTTCGTCGTAGTTAAATGCATTTTTAAAGATTAGGTACTGAAATGATAACAAAAGTAGACCGGATTTATTTGCAATATAAGGCATTTTGTTTTCGTGATAGTTTTTGTTCTTGTTTGGTGGCCTGTTGGCTTGATGTGTAAAGACATTTTGCTTTTATGGTGTTTGGCCGATTTTTGAATGCCAGTTAACATGTGTAATTTGCTTATCGTTTTGGTGAAAGCTAGTTGACCAGATGTGGATAAACCCAGTTAGCGCGTGTAGTTTGTTAACCAAATTTGTTAAAACGTGCGTTTACATTTACATTTTTGTTTTTATTTAATGTTAAGATTGTACTGTTCGAAGGATATTATATATATTGGAGAACATTAAATGTATGTTATTAAGGGCCAGATTGGCTTATGTAAATTAACCGGTTGGCTCGGGTTGTCCGTTGACAGTTTGTTGAAAGCAGATTTTTTCAGATGCGTATAAGCCAGTTTGCTTGCGTGTCAATTCACTAAAATGTCTCAGAACACATGTTGAAATTGAATTTACACATGTTTGCGAAGTTTATTTTTTCAGAAGCTGGACAATTCGAAGAATAAATAATGAATAGTGTAACATTATAGTAAGAGGGCAGCTCGAAAGGTATAAAAATAAAAATTGTTTTTTTTTTGGTATAATTATGTGTTAGAAAATAACTTGTTAAGATTAATAATGATGCTTTTATTGATGATGATGTTATAAATGTTGATGATGATGCTAACGTTATTGATGAGGAGGAGGAATAGTTGACAGTATTTTGTGAATGGATAATACTACATCTACGAATTTTGAGTGAATGAAATTATTTTAGGTTTGATAAATACAGAATGATGTTGGTCTGTACATATTATTTAGAAGAGAAAGTGAGTATGGTTATTGTTTAGCACGTAAAAATGAATGAGTTTCTAGGTTTTGCGTTTTATTGAACAAAAACAAGTAACGGTTCAGCAACAGGGATTATTCTCAGATGGTACATGTATTCCTTTTAGAGTCACAGAAATTCAACTTTGCATCAATACCGGTTTTCTTTGAGATTTGTTTGATGGGTTAAAATTCCAAAAATTTACGAGTTTTGCAGCCGACCAAGTACCTATAGCTTTGTATTTGAGTGTGTTAAGCATTTTTTTTTTTTTCAAATTAGTAAATCAAAATGAATACGGTGTTCTAGTATATCAATTGAGCTTATGCTATTGCCATGGAAATTTGAGCCAGGGTTCGATCAGTAGCTTAAAGTATGTCTGTGTTGGTGAATTGAACCTAAAAAACAAATGTCAAGTCGGTAGTTTTAAGTTTAAGAGCATAACATACGTATTGATTGTGAGAACATTAGTAAAATGTGTTTGGTATTTGTGCACGTCTCTTGTGGTCATTGGACCAAGTTGTTTAAGGCCAATTGGCCTGATTTTGAAAGCCAGTTGGCTTGTATGGTCAGTTGACCGTTTTTAAAGCCATTCTATATGGTGTGTGAAAGCCTGTTGGCTTGTGTTGTCAGGTTACCGAACTTTCTTGGAACGAAAGTCTCATAGAATTTACAATATTTGCAAGATTATTGTTTGCAATGCAGTAACTGGACAGTTCGAATAGTATATTAAGTATTGAAGAACATAAAGGTATGGTTTATGTAGTATGTTATTATTATTACTAGGATTATTATGATGTATTTTATTTGGGTGCATTCGGAGAATTGCAAAGCCGGTAGTTAAAAAAGAGCCTATTACATCAGATATATTAAAAAAAAAAAAAAAAAAAATTATCACACTTTTGTTTCTGAGAGCGATTGTTCTTTGGGGTATTTAAGAGGCGTTACAATCTTTTTCTTATTTTATGCTGGTTTTTTAGGATAAGTGAAATTTTGTCTGTTAAAAGATCAGATGTTGTATTTTTAGATACGCATTGTCGTATTAAAGTTGAAAAGTCAAAAACGGACATTTTAAGAGAGGGATATACTGTTCTGATTGCAAAAACTAATACAGACACATGACCTGTGAAATTGTTTGAAAAGTATTTGTGTGTTGCAGATATTGCATGTTCATCTACTGATTATGTGTTTAGACCAGTTTATTTGTGTAATGTTAAACACTGTTTCAAATTGATTTCTAATAATAAGCATATAAGTTATTCTACTATAAATGGATAGTTTTAAGAAGAAGTTAAGTCTATTGGGTTATGTTTCTTCTAAATATGGACTTCATTCTTTTCGTGCTGGTGGAGCATCTATAAGTGCCAATAATAAGACTGTGGATAGACTTTGGCAAAGGCATGGTATATGAAAAAGTGTTTCCACTAAGGACGGATATGTTAAAGATTCTTTAAAAGACAGATTATCGGTGTCGCTAAATTTAGATTTGTGAAGTCATTATTAATGTATGTGTGATTTGAAATGTATGATGTGTTGTTCGTAGCACATTTAAAGACACTATAATATATTATTATATAAATGGTTTGTAAATGCTTTTGAGTATTATTAAGTTCTGTGTTTGTGTTGTGTGTATGTTCCTTGTGGTCATTGGACCAATTTGTTTACGGCCATTTGGCCTGATTTGGTAAGCCAGTTGGCTTTATGGTCAGTTGACCGTTTTTTAAAGCAAGTTGATCTGATGTGTGAAAGCCGGTTGGCTTTTGTGAGTTGAACTTATTTTCTTAAAAAGCATGTTCACATGGAATTAACAATCTTTGCAAGTTTATTTTTTGCAGTGCAGTAACTGGACAGTACGAATGGTATATTAAGTATTGGAGAACATAAAGGTATGGTTTATGTAGTATGTTATTATTATTATAAGGATTATGATCATGATATTTTTTTTCCGTTTTAATGTTTATCATTAATTTTGTAAATATTGTTTTATTATATCTGTTTAATTCTCTTGTGCATTATTCGATTGGTCATTTGACCGTTTGTGAAGGCCAGAGTGTGCCTGATGTTGATTAGCCGTTTGGCTTGTGTGGTCATTTGACCGTTTGTGAAGGCCAGAGTGTGCCTGATGTTGATTAGCCGTTTGGCTTGTGTGGTCATTTGACCGTTTGTGAAGGCCAGAGTGTGCCTGATGTTGATAAGCCAGTTGGCTTGTGTGGTCAGTTGACCGTTGTTGAAGGCCATAGTGTGCCTATTTTGATTGAATTAATTTTATTGCTTTTACAAATGTTTGTGATTGTATCTTTTCAGTTAAAACACAGTTCGAGAGGTATATAACGTGGTGGAGAATATTTAGGTATTCATTTTATGTTTTATATTATTTGTATTCTCTCTTTGTTTTATTCGAAAGTCCTGTCAAATACAAGCACTCACTCCTATTTTGTCTTTGGTTTATTATTTGTTTGATAATGATAATGATGATGATATGGGTTATAAAGATGATGAGATTTTAATAGTATTTTGAGAATAGAGAATAATAAATTTACTCATAACTATGAGTAAATGAAATTATTCTCGGTTTGAGAAATACGGTATAGTATGGTTTAATACGTGTTATTTAGAAGAGAGATTATGGTAATGGTTAAGCGCGTATAATGCACGGGTTTTGTGTGCATGTTTTAGCGCGAAAGCGCACGAGTTTTTCGTTTTGGGGTATATATGATTTGCACATCTAGTGAGACGCCATTCGAGGGTTGTTTTTGACAGGCAAAGTTATGGAGCAAGAAAACGAAAGGGTGATAACCCCGCCCGCCCGCCCTTAATGAACATATGTATGGTTAAATAATTGGTTACATTGCTTTTATGTTTATAATTTTGCTATTATAAAGTCTATATTTAGTATATTTTCAGTTCGGTTTTTAGTCCATGTGAGATGGGATCTTAACACGAACCGATTTCTTTACTAGGAAAGACGATGGGTGTATTTTCATTTAAGTCTGAAGTTTTCTTGATTATTTTGACTCATTTGTTACTTAATATTGTGTTTGAATGAGGTCTTTTAAGTTATGGGTGTCATGTTTTTCGAGACTCTCACTTCCTGGAGATAGTACCTCCAGCATACTTATTGAAATATTGGTATGTTTAAATGTCAAGTGTTATTATTTTTTGTTGTCGTTCGTAATGAACGTTTAATTTTAAAGACATTTTTATTGTACGATTACTTAATATTTTCATTTTGGTGTGACTGGTTAGATGTTGAAGTCGGTTTAATATAGCTGTTAAATTCGTCATATGCATTTATATATTTCTCGGAATATTTATGATTTATCAACATTCTTTATAGATGCTTTATGGATTTTATGGTTTGAGTGATTTGTTTGTTTCTTGCTGATGTCCGGGGTGTGTGCAGGATGCTTTTGATGTTTGTTTGTTATGTTAACTTGCGCAATGAATTGATAATGTTTAATTACATTTTTTACTATAAAATACTTAATGTTACAGTATCTTAATAGCTGCTTATTTGTAGATTTCTCTAAATTAGAGGTTTCGGGAGGTGATGAAGGCACCTAGACACCGGTCTCGAGCCATGGGTCCTCATACGTCCCCCTGCCATTAAAAGAAAAAATAAGAAAACAAAAATGGCAGTAGGGTTGCGTATCCCGCTCGCGGTTTTACCTGAATCGTTTATTACTACTGAGTATTGTATGGGGTGTACGTGAAGTCATGTACACTTCTCTTGATTGGTGGTGGTAGATGAATCTTGCAAATATTAGCAGCTTCTTTGAACAAATAAATGTTTCACATTTGTTAATTTATAATATTTAAGCAAGTTAGCGTGATTGATGGGCATTGGGGGCGTCCTGTGTGCACTGTGGGCATCGGCGGGGATCAGTTTATTCAAACAGTAACTCTTTTTTGAGATATATACTTGACGTCTAATTGTTATGAATACATTTGCACTTTTTCACATGGCACACATGTGTATGTGAAGTATTCATAATTACATGCCCTACAGCATTTAAATAGTATCGTTTCAGTTCTTTATACACCTGAGCAAAGATGTTACACCGTTTCCAGTCGTCTCGAGATTCCTCAACTGAGCGGTGCCGTTGAGGTCTATATCCATTGCGCATACAACATATACGGGCTTCAGAAGAATTGATTTTTGCATTTATTTGTTGAAAGTCCTGTCAAATACAAGCACTCACTCCTATTTTGTCTTTGGTTTATTATTTGTTTGATAATGATAATGATGATGATATGGGTTATAAAGATGATGAGATTTTAATAGTATTTTGAGAATAGAGAATAATAAATTTACTCATAACTATGAGTAACATAGGATATGTTTAGGTTTAAGCTAAAAATATACTATCTAGTAGTGTTGTTTGTTGAATACGCTTCCATTTGTCATAAACACAACTGGTCATGTATAATTCCTAACATTATGTGAATTGGTTATGCATTTTTATGTGTTGACATTTGTGACGTATAAGACTCTGAAACCTTGCGTTAATCCAGGCTTATCTATTAATCGTTAGTTAAAAGCAGTCACATTTGTAGCAAAGGTATATTATATGCCTGTATTTTCTGTTTTTCGATGAATCCGGATCAATCCATCTGTATGTAAAGGTGCGTAAAATGTCATGCATACCGGTAATATGACAATCTTTACCACTACTTAAAAACGGACCCATGTAAATCTAGCCTTTACAATAAAATGTGGACCCAGAATAACGAATAATTTTCCTTTACTACAAGTATTTTTTTTAAGAATAATTTATTTCTCATATGTATCGTCATTTCGTGAAAACATATGCACATTACTATAAAAAGCTGATTAATATACATATACATATATGCATATGACAATAGAAGTATCATATTCTGACAGGTTTATGAACCCTGCATATACATAATCTGTTATCAGCTGCATTCAACGGATTAGACGGATTTGTGCTTTTTAATATTCACGAAATTTATCTAACTCTCTCATAAGTCTTCCTGTTTGGTCACGCGACTTATGAATAACAAATTGTTTGCGCGATATAAAAGTTGTTTAATGCATGTACTTAAAGTGTCGTCCCAGATTAGCATGTGCAGTCCGCACAGACTAATCTTGGACGACACTTTCCGCCTTAACTGGATTTTTGCTAAGCAGAGACTTTCTGTAAACAAAAAATACCATAAAAGCGAAAAGTGTCGTCCCTAACTAGCATGTGCGGACTGAACAGGCTAATCTGGGACGACACTCTACGCACATGCATTAAACCCCCTTTTCACAGAGCAAGGCTCCAAAACTTCCCCTCTGGAATGCTTTATAGTTTGTTAGTTATCATATTTCATGCAAATCCATGTTGTTTCGTACATACTTGAGCTTGTTATACATGGTTTACATAGACCCTGTAAAATAATAATAATAATAGTAATAATAATAAATACGTTAGGTCATAAACAATAACAAATATATTTAAATGACCATCATCACGTGGTTTGTAACGGGGGCAAGGAAATAACGCAGCTGTGCTCTTAACCAGTCTTACCTCGGCCCAAAGGTTAGCCCGTCAAGGCCAGTTCAACAAGCGTTAATACCGTATTTTAGAAAACGCGCAGAGTTTTCCAAAAGCAAACTAAACAATAAAACAATTTAGAATATTTTGAGCGGACTAAATAGTGTTCAAACTAATATTTGCATTTTGAACTTGCTTTGCAAACATGTTCCAATTATGTAATTGAGTATAACTTATACAAGTATTCAGATAAGTGCTGCTTTCCGGATATGAAAAGCATGCTATACGCAAAATATTACTTGTCGGTTACAGACAAAAGAGGGTTTCAGTTTAAGTCTTCCTGAATACTGTGAGCTTTTATGAGTGCATACGTAGCCACTGGAAGGTTCATATAGATGAGAGTTGAAATATTGCAACTATGTGTCAGCGCACGTTTAATCGTTTTGCCTGCACCAAGCCTTTTCTTGCGCAACTAATTGACACCATTTATAGACTAAATGTGCTGGAAAAGGAATATGAATCACGTCGTGGCAAACCTGGTACTTATTATAAAGTTCATGAGGCCATTCCGCACATCAGGATGTAGTATGTATAGACCCGTTTTGTTTCACAACACTTCTACATAATTAACATAATAGACTCACAGAAGATGGTGCGAATCTTTTAACGTATTAAGATTTAATTGAAATATTTTTCAATTTTCACTGAATTTTGGTGTCAAACTGTTAGAGGGGGAGCGGAGAACCAAGAGTAAATTCCACCTGTCCAGTATGTTGACCACCCTACAAAATAGCATGCGCTGGGTTAGAGACTTGCACCCGCATAGCCTAAACTAGTACATATTTCTTTGAGATATTTTTTGTAAGCGAAATATGTAAACAAAGCGAGAGCCTTTCAGGAATTTTTGAATTAACGAAGAAAATGTGTATTGATGTAAGTTTATTGAAGAAATGTACAGAAAATATATTAAACAAGAGCTGTTTGTAAAATATGCATGCCCCCATATGGGCTGTCAGTTGTAGTGGCAGCCATTGTGTGAATACGTTTTTTGCCACTGTGACCTTGACCTTTGACCTAGTGACCTGAAAATCTATAGGGTTCATCTGCCAGTCATGATCAATGTACCAATGAAGTTTCATGATCCTAGGCGTAAGCATTCTTGAGTTATCATCCGGTAACCATTTCACTATTTCGAGTCACTGTGACCTTGACCTTTGACCTAGTGACCTGAAAATCAAAAGGGGTCATCTGCCAGTCATGATCAATGTCCCTATGAAGTTTCATGATCTTAGGCGTAAGCATTCGTGAGTTATCATCCGGAAACCATTTAACTGTTTCGAGTCACTGTGACCTTGACCTTTGACCTAGTGACCTGAAAATCAATAGGGGTCATCTGCCAGTCATGATCAATGTACCTATGCAGTTTCATGATCCTATGCGTAAGTATTGTTGAGTTATCATCCGGAAACCATTTTAATAGTTCGAGTCACTGTGACCTTGACCTTTGACCTAGTGACCTGAAAATCAATAGGGGTCATCTGCCAGTTATGATCAATGTCCCTATGAAGTTTCATGAACCCAGGCGTAAGTATTGTTGAGTTATCATCCGGAAACCATTTTAATAGTTCGAGTCACTGTGACCTCGACCTTTGATCTAGTGACCTGAAAATCAATAGGGATCACCTGCCATTCATGATCAATGCACCTATGAAGTTTCCTTATCCTAGGCCTAGGTGTTCTTGAGTTATCATCCGGAAACCATCTGGTGGACGGACCGACCGACAGACCGACGGACCGACATGTGCAAAAGAATTATTCCCCCTCTTCTTCGAAGGGGGGCATAACAAGTTGATAGTATATGTATATATAGTTATTCCCAAACCAGTTTTCGCGCACCGAAAAACAAAAAACTGGTTGGCTCAAAGAAATTTTGGGACAGCGCTAGCCCTGGTACATAGACCCCACGACACCAGTACATAATATAATCTGCAAATGTGGTCCTTTGGAAGCAAAAACTGCATCCAAGAACGAGTCAGTGTGACCTTGACCTTTGACCTAGTGACCTCAAAATCTGTTGGAGTAATCTGCCATCATTATCAATGTACCTATGAAGTTTCATGATCCTAGGCGTAAGCGTTCTTGAGTTATCATCCGGAAACCATCTGGTGGACGGACGGACCGACCTACCGACGGACCGACATGTGCAAAACAATATACCCCCTCTTCTTCAAAGGGGAGCATACTAAGAAATAGCGATATTTTCTCAGCCACATAAGTGTTAATAGTTTGATGATAATGAATATCACAAAATGAAAGTGAAAGTAGAACTGTCAAAAATGACAACCTGTCAACGTGTTGTTTTTGCTGGCACGAGAGGGCGATAACACTCTGACAATGTTTTCACATTTTTACCATAGGCTTTGTCAATGACCTTTATAGTATGAGCGGTTTTGTTATTTTTAATTGCTATCATGTAACTGCATAATTGTGTATATGATTACAATACACAAAGCACAAATAATTATATAAATATACTGATTGAGCTTATATTAATCTGATAACTATAGCCGAGTCAATTAAGGACTTAAAATACCATTTTTTTTCCTGAATTCATCAAGACTTGAGGTAATAATGCACATAGAGTATCAAGATATGGGGTGATCCACAAATAAAAAGTATTTTTGATCCGTGTGGTGCAGGCTCTTTTTCCATGACTGTGAAAATGAAATTTCCATGTGAAACGAATGTCAAATTTTTCTGAAGTATTTGATTCAACCATTGCATATAATGAACTGTTCTGCATATGATTTGCCATTTTGATAGGTGTTTGTTAGGTGTAAGAAAGGAGATGACCAGGGATCCTGAAAAAAGGGATATACATTTGAGATCTGGTCAGGGCTCCATATGAAAGTGGTAAAATGATATACATTTTATATTGGACCAGTGCTCAAGAGAAAATGGGTATACATTTCAGAAAATTTTACCATTTAAAAATGTTTAAAAACCTCTTGACTAAGGCTCTTTATTCATCTAGCATGAACATTTGTACTACAATGTATATCTTTTTAATACTAATAACATTAAATGTACAAATTTAATCTAGCAATCTGTACAGATACTACTTAAATATATTTGACTGTATTGAATGTAGGAACTAGCTAAAATATCCATTATAAAAAGATCAGGGGGTGAAATATGCATTGCCTGAAGCTCTGACCCTGGGGCTATGTTTATATATCAAATACATTGATTAAAGAAGTAAAACAAGACATTGATACAACAGATGGAAAATCATCCCCTCTAAACAACATGATACATAATTATGTATAATATTTTTGGATCTGGATCTGTACACAATAGGACCTTTCGGTATGCGCGCTGCAGGAGAGAGATGGGAGTGACTTAAATTTTCGATTTAATTATTTTCACTGAAATCCATTATTGAAGTTACAGTATGATCTCATTTGGTATAGATGTACATGATTGTAGCAAGCAGCATATATTAAATAATTATCAGTATAAATTACTGTTCTGTTTTCAGTATCATTTAAATGATATCAGTCAAGTTTATCATTCATATTATACATTAATTTTGTAAATATTATCAATATAAGTATACTAGATGCAAACATAGTTGAAATAATACAGTTTGATATACTGTATAATATAATTGACCAGTCGCCAAATACGAGATCGCTCCGCCCACTAAGTTGTGTTTTCATAAAACGCGTTATCCATTACTCTGACAGTCTTTGTTTGTCGGACCATGTGGCCGCAATTAACAAAATCTGATTGATTATTACATGAGTTTGATTGACAGCTGGCGACTGGTCAATTATAATGTAACTACACATCCAAGCAGTCGATCAAACCATTGCAGCCAAGCCACCTGGTGTGCAGACGCACCAGCAGAAAAGTCAAATGCCTTCTTACTTAGTGCATTTTACAATTTATAACATCTACACTAGTTAAAGATACATGTTTACATCTGTATGTGTTTGAAAAAAAATATTATCTTTAATGAGATCATCTGACCATGCTTGTCATAGATTTCAAAATCAAGGCCCTGGTCTAAAACATTGGTAACATTTAAGTGAAACTGTTACCAGGCTTCTGAAATAAGTTTTTATTGAACTATGTAAGGAAATCTAAATCAGGCACTGATTTTTCTTGTTTTAAAACAGTCATAGATAAGTTGTGGCCTGTTGGTAACGACCCATTGTTTGCTTACTTGTCACAGCCTTAAAACTGTCCACACTTCTATAATAGCAAATCTGGATTTAGGTGATCTTCAATAGTACATTTACACTTTAGCTCTGTCACAAGAGTGCTGGTAAAGTCAAGTCATATATTTAAATCTAGGCCATATCAACTCAAAGTGTCAAAGACAAATGAAAGATGCGTTCATTAATTATTGTCCCATTGTTTACTACTGCTGTGAGTTTTTTTTATAATATAACTCATGATGACCATCGATCATGTGAGAGAAAATTCACATTATCTTAGTATATCAGTTTTATAAGCCTTTTAGATAACAAAGTGTGCTAGTTTTCAATGTGGCTTCTGGGATCAAACCCGCAGTGCAATCTCCTGCAATCAAAGTCTATACTCTAATACTAGGCTTTTAGGAAGATTTTGAAAAAAAAATCCCTAAAGAGCAACCAAACCAAAACTTAAGTCATATATTGCCGACTCGGTTTTACATGTATTGAGTCGGTTCATGAGAGATAATGCAAGGTGCAACATCTCTCATGCCCCCTATCCGCGCCTAAAGCGGTATTCAATTATCAACGCTGGAGTCATTGATCCCGAGGGACCAGAAAAAAGCACTTGATTAATGTTCGAAATAAAATCATTTGATTTATTACAATTCTATCATTTGAGCCAGGTCACAAAAAACGCAGTCTAATCGGTATCCAATTGAACTATGTGTTATTGTCAGAAAACCGCTTTTAAGCAAACAGCTTTCAAGCGACCGCAGGCTAATCTGGATCCAAACTGGCCACAATCGCCTTAATGTGTCTTTTACTGTGACTCAGTTCATTTAACTTTAAAAATAGAAAGAAGAAAGAATACAAACCAGTAAAGGGTTTGTAATCAATGTTGAATTTCAGGACAGCTTGGTGATCTGCAAATCCCATATGATATGTTGATATCGGGTATCATAGTCATTCAATAAGTCACAAAATGCTCGAATAAAATTTATACAGCAAAATGTGATTTAAATTGATAACTAAAAATACCAGTATCCTCGATGTATCTAAAATCAGGATGTATGTTGATTCGCGGCCATTTTTGTTTTGATTCGAAATTTCGCGAGGTCACGGGTCGGTGATTTTAGTGACGTCACATTTACTACAAAGTGTACTCGATCGTATTTGCGGTCAACAATGAAAACATGAGATTTAAACAGGTAAATATCACTAGGTCTTCGTAGATGTACCAAAATTTAACATTTTTGTTATACCCATTTATATTACCATTGATATACAATATTTTCTTTGTTTATCAATTTTTTTTTTTGACTTTTTACATGTCGGCTGCAAGTGTTTACGTCCATGAATGAAAGTCACGTGACTGAATTTTATAGTAAGGCCAAGCATCTCAAAATATATGGTTTTTGAAACTCACACCTGTAACACCATTTTTTGGTTTATTTTAGAAACACCCACAGCCTATAAGGAAAAAAGATCGACTTTATTCACCATCTTCTTTGATAAATGCTTTCAAAGCAGTGAGAGATGATGGAATGTCCGTTCTCAGAGCATCCAGGACTTATATGGTGCCAGAAAACACACTCAGGGACAGGGTTTTGGGGAAAGTTGACCCAGAAACAGTTGTAATGGGGAAGGTCCCATTGTTTGATGAGTTTGAAGAGGCCCAAATTGTAAACCATTTCGAAGCCGAGGCTGATTTAGGTTATGGTTATACACAGCAGGAGTGTATTGATATTGCTTCACAGTTTGCTGTGCAGTTTGGTAAGAGGACAGTTGACACACCCCTCTCCATGATGTGGATGAAAGGGTTTCTAAAGAGATGGCCAGAAATGAGGGTTGTTAAACCAAGAGCACTTGATCACGTGAGGGCCAAAATGGCGAGTGAAAAGATGGTGTCTAACTTCTTTGAAAATTACCAGAAATGTTTACAGAAGCATGATCTCCAAGATAAGCCCCATTTGCTTTACAATATTGATGAGAAGGGTGTATCAATTGATCACAAGCCACCATACATAGTAGCTAGTTCTAACTACCCAGCGCAAGCTGTGACCTCTGGCAAAGGTAAAACAGTTACAATCATTGGCGCTGGCAGTGCAAGTGGTACAGCAGTTCCACCATTCTTTGTTTTCCCGGGCAAGCGGATGAACAGTGACCTGTGGAAAGGGGCATCACCAGGAGCCAGTGGAACAATGTCAGAAAGTGGTTGGTCTAACACCCAGGTTTTCATTAAGTATCTGACCAAACACTTCATACAATTTATGCCTGGCAGGTGTGAATCCAAAATTCTGTTGCTTTTAGATGGTCATAGGTTCCATGTATCATTCATTCTGGCAGAGTGGGCAAAGGAGAATGGTATAATTTTGTATGTTTAACCAGCCCACACAAGCCACCTGCTCCGACCTCTAGATGTAGCCTGTTATGGCCCGTTCCAGCGGATGTACCATTCGCGATGCCACAAAATTATCCGTGAGACATCAGCTGCCATCACTAAGTATAATGTTTGTGATATCGTCTGCTTCGTTTATCACAAAGCATTGTCAGCAGAAAACCTTCAAGTTGGCTTACGCAAAACAAGACTGTTCCCCCTAAATAAGGATGCAATTCCCAGGGAAAGTATGTTTCCAGCCCAAGTGTATCATTCAGATGACACTGATGATTCTGATTTAACTGTAGAGGGAGGGCTACAAATTGGACCTGAAAATGAACACACCAGCACTTTATTTGAAACTGTAGAACAAAAAATAAGATCAGTAAAAAATCAAAAAGCTAAGAAACCAAGGAAAACGGTTAGCAGACTGGTGTCTGGGAAAGAATTTTCCAGTAATGAGGTAATGGAGGCCATAAAAAATCATGAACAAAATCAAAAACCTACCTTGAAAATATCTCAGGAAACACAAAAAGGTAAGCTCGCAGTAAAAAAAAGTAAGCAAATTTTTGCAACAACAGCACCTAGTCCAGTAGCAGGCCCATCTTGTGTTGACAGAGCAGTGGACTGTTCCAGTAACAGCAGTGACAGTGATGAGGCTTCTGATGAAAAATGCTGTGTTTGTCACAGATTCCAACCAAAGGAACTATCTGGCTGTATTTCACTGACATTTGTTAAGTGGGTGCAGTGTGATGGTTTAAAAAATGGCATCCCATGCAAGCACTGGACACACCTAACATTCTGCACACCTGTAAGGTGTGTCAGAAGGGGTGACAAATTTCTGTGCTGCCATTGCAATAGAAACGAAGAATAGTTGAAGTCCAACAAACGCTTGTAAATATGTTAAATTGTGCTGAATTGTGTTGAAACATTTTAATTATTGTACAGTTGACACTCTTTATACGACTAATCAACATTACAACCCAATTACTCAATTGTATCGGCCTAAATAATAAACTGTGTGAATGACGTCAGAGGTCGCAACCTTACATTCATCTGTCAAAATGGCGGACACTGTAAACATGTGGTCAAAAATACTGTCGTTATGGATTTGATAGCGCGAGTGGCAGGAAATAAATATGCTCCATTTACTAGTGTTAAATTGGTTTCTTTCAACAAGGTAAGTTATACAATGCTTTATTGTTTGTTTGTTGCTAATTTTAATACAAAACATTAACACCGCGAATCAACATACATCGAGGATATGCCAGTTTTGCCGTGTCAAGCTGTCAAGATCCAGAAAGTCCTTCATTCACATCGAACATATCCTTCGAATTCCATCCATTGAAGTCATTAGCGATATTTAGTGAATAAATAACTCATATATCGAAAATAACAGTTTCTAAATAGCCAAACAAGCCGATTTATGACATTCTCTCATGGGCGCGGCCATTTTTGGTATCACGTGGGCGGGTTACTTCCAGCCCGTAGTTCTAAAATTATTTTACGAACGAAATTTGTTTCAGTTTCTTATAACGTTTTTTCACGTAAAACGGTCTTAGAAAAATTCACTGAAATGGTATATGCAATATTTCTGGAGGAAAATGGTAGAAAAACGTTTTTAAGTGAAAAATTGTAAGAATTAAAAATGCTATGTTAAATGTATATTCTGTCTGCCCAAAATCTGGTAAGGCATCAATAAGGCCAACCGATTTGCGCAGTGTTTTTGAAATACGGTATTACTAAAGTATATTTGCGTAAACGCAAATATACTAAAAATGGTGGTTTTATGGTTATGTCTCTTTTCACGAAACCTTGGTCTTACCGAGCATGCGCTGTCGTGTTTCTTTAGTTATTGAATGAACTATTTACGACTTCAACAACTGGGTTAGCGTGAAGCGTGACATTTGTGACAATGTAAAAACCGAAAGACAGACTGGAACTTAACAGAAGGTGCCGTCAGTCTGCGAGCTGAGGCGTGTTTGTGGTCCCCGATGTGTCGTTTGTTGTTCTAACCACTACCCCGCGGTATTCATGAAATCATGTTCCGTATAAACACGAACAAGATGCATTTAACAATTATACACGCCCTTTGTAACTATACTCAAAGCATCAGGTTTCTCGATCCAGATGTCTTTGATCTCTCGCGTTTCAATTAAGTTAATATGAGTATCCATACATGTATGTTAAATTGTTACATATAATTCTCGCATGTCTGAAACCGACAGGTAATTGCTGTTGACACCAAAAATCTCACCAGCGATCAGGAACAGGGTGTATTCTCCTTTATAAGTATCACTTTTGTGTTTAAAATCTCACAGATGTTGTGACCTTTATTCATTGAAATCACTCGTTTTATTTCAAGGTGATAACATTTTGAAAAAAAGTAATGAACAGAACTCTTTACGGAACACTGTTTATATGTGTTGGTGGTATGACGATTTCATGATTGTGTACATTTTCATTACGGCGTAGTTTGAAAACAATTAATGATATAGGGATGGTTGTATTCATTATATAAAAGATCTGGTTAAATGGAATATATTTTGGCAACACTAACAGGTATCAAGTTTCCCCGGCGCCTGATCCATCGTTCCAAACGTCGGTTGTTCGGTCAACCTTCTCGAACCCAACAATGAACGCGCTTGGAGTTTGCTATTTAGTAAATAAGATGCTACAATGAGATATATCAACAACGTATGGTTGATCAGATTAATGCTGACATTGATTAGGTGGATTCAGTTAGTCTATCATTCTTCCTTGTTCAGATGCTAAGAACAGCCAACTCATTGGCGAGCAAACTCTAAAAAACTAACCAGCTGAACCTAACAATTCAAGTGCACAGCATTAAGTATTTCGGAAATACCAAATTGATATATATTTGCTAGTTACAGGGATCTTATTTTCCTTCCGTAATGATAACGTCCAGGGTTGCTAGTTGATACATTAACGACATGAAAACAAACAGCGCCTATACTATTGCGATGGTAGACTTAGATCGTCACATTTGACCGTTGACCGGAACAGATGTGTCAATGACATTTGATCGGTAGGGACGTGTCAATGACAATTGACAGGCAAAATCGTGCCAATGAAAATAGAGCGATTTGGGCGTATATAAATAAGTGACCATTAAATACGTGACAATTGCAATTGACATGGAGAGACATGTCAATAACAAAATACCGATAAGAATATGTCGATGACAATTGATCGGTTGAAACGTGTGAAGGAAAATTGATCGGTATCGTTACGTCAATTACAATTGACCGGTAGAGACATGTCAATCACAATTGACCGGAAGAAGCATGTACATGATAATTGACCGTTAGGTTAATGTCAATGACAAATGACCGATGGAGAGTATCCATGAAGGATTAAGTTTACAGATTGTTAGCATGTATTGTAGTGGAACATTTTTCTGGTGAATAAAGGCACACTGTTTGACGAATCAATCGATTTACTTCATTCCCATATGCACACGCGCTGTGAAAAAAAAACGGCGTGCGATGTTTGTTTGGATTTTTATTAATTAAACATTTCAGACATAGTAGCTGATCGAACGGCAAATGTTCTTCATACAGACTGAGCCACAAACCCTATCGTACCTCGTCAAGCATTTCACGCACAAAGCAAGTGAAGTGACGAGGTACTTATCTTTTTGCCATATTCGCGTGTTGACGACTTTCATACTCGCCAACACTTATGAATGGAAAGTAAGATCTTCAATACGACAAGTTAGTACCCGCTATAACGACAACACGTTAAATACATATAAGCCGTTCTCTGTGAAAAGGGGGTTTAATTCATATGCGTAAAGTGTCGTCCCAGTCCGCACAGGCCAATCAAGAACGACACTTTCCGCTTTTATGATATTTTTCGTTTCAAGAAAGTCTCTTCTAAGCAAAATTCAGTTTAGGCGGAAAGAGCCGTTCCTGATTAGCCTGTGCGGACTGCACAGGCCAATATAGCGCGACACTTTGCGAACATGCATTAAACCCCATTTTCACAGAGCACGGTACATATCTAGTTCTTCTTACCATTGCTTTCCGTGTTGGCGACCTGTATTTATAGTGCTGGCGTGATGGCCGGATCGAATGGCGCATTTATGGCAACACGCCGGAACAATAAATAAGCGCACGAATACGACATTTAAGATATTTATCGTCCTTTTACGTAGTCGCATTCTTAGCGGAAATCACGCAACGACTATGGAACAGCAAATAGAATAATTGTCGAATCTGTGAGTAAATGTGTTTTCCAGGCAGGTGTTTGCAACCTTGGGACCATAAACACGCAAGAACAGTGAGGGGAAATCAAACAGCATTCCATTTTACAATGAACGTACTGGTGTTAAGTAGTAAATAATAATGTCGTGTAATCACTGCCGGTTATATGCAGCATGGATACGCCCCTGTCAGTTATCGAGTATTTAGATAAGAGACAATGGGCATTACAAAACGCTTACTTCTTGCACTTATGAAAGGGTTTTTCTTTGTTTAAAAGAGAAGGATGTCACCGAAATTGACTTCCTTGTTACACAATTACTGAAAGTGTGTAGTAGATTTGTAGCACTGCTTTGGTGTCGACCCAACTTCGCCGTTCAAGGCTAGTCTTATTTATAAGACGCGCAAAGAATTAAGAGATACTTTTTAAATGGGCTATATTCTCCAAATATTACCAATATAAAAAGTAGCTTAATATTTGAGAGCGTCAACAAGTTTGACTATGTTCACGGCAAAACAGCGTTTGAATATGTGTGATAATAATTAGTGTCTTGTTTTCCTGCTAACCGTCATATTTATCATCGTCATTACCACCATCTGATAATCATTGCATCAACCATAAAATCTGTGTGTTTTCTCCTCCTCCTCCTCCTCCTCCTCCTCTCCCCTCCTCCTCCTACTCCTCATCATAATCATCATTTTGTTAGTAAACGGCTTTTGATGAAGAATTTAGGGTAAAACTTCCTACGCTAATTTTGAGGTGGTTTGTATTTCTGAAAAAATATAATATGAATAATATATTATTATTATGCTGATCGCTGCTAAACTTCCCTCTTAGTATCAAGTTACTTCTTAGCTGTCCTACATTTAAATTTATATATCTCCTCAGCTTAACTGAAGCTGTGATGATACAACTAATTTTGATCGATATAGATACATTCACGTATCGATTGCAACACGCATCTATGGCACAACTAAATGTTCGCATATCACGCTCTGTAGTTGGCTGTAGTGCTCTTTATATGAGGTATTTCAATAACCGCCTTTTTGTACAGAACGAAAGGTACGCCTCTTTCGTTAGGTTCATCTTCTACAAGCGTGTATCGTTGTAATTGCACATTTACATGATTTCTTTCTTCGGCCATGTCTTTATCGCATTGTTATTTGGTTTCATTTCCACCTGTTTAAATAATATCTCATGCAGCCATGTCACGGCAGTCATTTTACATACCATGCCTTTACATCGGTAAGCGAAGCCGATCTAAGCGGTAAACACTAATCAAGAGCACACATATATAAGTGTGTCATTAAGTCATAACTGCCCTAATGAGGTAGCAAAAAACTCCGAAAAAATCATATCATGACCAAAGCCTAAACAATTTAATAAGCCGGGATTGGAATGTATGGCCAAAGCTCACACATGTTATGTGGCCGGGTGGGAATGTATGACCAAAGCCCACACAGGTTATATAGCCGGTTGAGAATGTATGGCCAAAGCCCACACAGGTTATGTGGCCGGGCTTAAAATCAATGACCAAAGCCCGCACAAGTAGATAACGGTTTCGTGTGAAATGGTCGTCCGTCGGTGCTTTGCTCTCAGACTTTTGTAGAAAATGGTCGCAAAACAATTTAGCTTGATTTTAGACGTCATACTACCCTTTTTAACGTTTAACACACGCTTTGGGCAATACATTAGTTTCTGTTTAAAGTAATTAATTTCCCTCACTAAATTACTATTGATTGGTCCTGGTGAAGACAAAGAAGACTTTACATTTACAGGAACCAAATAACAATTTTCGATTACCGCGTTCGACATAACTTCAAATAAATTATTTGCATAATCATTGAAACGCAATTTCTGTTAGCGTTATCTATGGATAAGCAAGCACATCTTGTACAAAGCATCCTGTATGAATTGATTTCAGTTGCATGGGGTAATTAATATCAGATCTAAGCAAATTTCCTTATCGGAATCATTTTTGATAAATAATACGTGAATTCATTTCAATGTTTTCGAATGAAAGTAAACGTTTAAATACCTTGAACTTGCCGAAAAGCCAGCATTAGGGACAGGAAAACGAACACAACTACAACAATACTTTGCGAAAACATGGTGATTTCTTTCTGCTTATGATATATATTGATATAAGTGTCAAGCAAAAAATACTTTATCTCAGATGGTTCTTTAAAACATATGGCATGTGATTGGTTGGTAATGCTTGCACCCAAAAGGGTGCGACCAGGGACATGAGTATCGAGACATTAACACCTGACGCTAATTGGTTAATCCGCAATGGTCCTACGCAATACATGCATTAGAGGGGCTTAGGGTCCGTGTATTGTCACATGTCAAATAAGTTTGGACTTAGAGGCGAGGATGGGGCGAGGAAGGGCCCGTTTTGAAAATAATCGGAGTTTGAGACCCTCTTCTTATCTTTGTGCAGACATTTTTGTCTTGTTTTCATGGTCATATTTAATAATAGAATCATACAAAAACATCATTTATAAGCCGTGTACATAAGTATGTTTAAAAAAGATGATTTACTGTTTTATCAGGGAGTTCAATTTATAAGATGTATACGAAATTGAGAATAGAAAACCAATTATGTGAATTTGGATACCCCCGGATTACATAGTAATACGAGTTATATATAACGGATATCGCTCAGCTACCAACATTCTGCTGAATTGGCAGCACTTATTTTAAAACTCTTTAAAATAATCTCCGACCTCTAGTATCATTGACATTTGAGAACCAAAATCCTCACAATTAACATGGCATTTAAGTTCATAAGAATGAAATATGAACATGCTTTGAGTAGCAGAAGAAATTTAGCTCATAGCCGTCAAGTTCTTCATTAGGAGTTATATTTGCTTGTGTATAATGTAAGCCACGAATTGATAATTTAGTTCCTAGAAAAAATATTAGACGTTTTCTACAATTTTATTATTTCAATTAATCGTCTCTTTTTAGAATGTTTTGGCGTTGTCCGTTCTTGTGTCCGTCTGACTTTCATCCGGAGCTGTTTCTCAGTAACTAGTGTATGGGATTTCATGAACCTTAAAAAATCATGATACTGCGGTAGCGCAGGTGTAAATATGATTGGGATTGGCCTAGCAACTCCAGAGTTATAACCCATTATTTCACAGAATTTTGTTAACTTTTTTTTCATCAGGAACTGTTTCTCAGTCACTATTGCATGGAGTTGTGTACTATTATTCTGTTGTGAACCGCGCGTAAATCTGTTATGATAATATTGGTTACTCCAGAGCTCTTCCCCTTTAATTGATTGAAATTATTTTATTGATTGAAGTTATTTTAATCTGTCCTGAGCAGTTTCTCAGTAACTATTGCATGGAAGTTCATGAAACTGTAATATAATATGTATTATCATACTGCGGTGGTATACTCGCAAATTTTGTTCGAGCACCTCCTTAATTACGCCCCCTTAGTTATTGAAATAAATGAACCGGAACTGTAACAGGTAAGTTCATATATTTTGGAAGTTTTGTTGGGTTCAGCTCTAGAGTTCTGGCCCTGAATTGATTGAAATTGAGAATTTTGTCTGTCTGCTCTTCTGTATTGAATTTAAGGAAATTCATATTAAATGTGTATTATGACTTTTCGGTGGTTCATAAGTTTCATCAGGATGATTTGGTGTGTTCAGAGTTGTGCCTTTTAATTGATTGAAAGGACATTTTCATTCGGCGAGGGATATCAACAAATCGAATTTCCTTGTTACATTTTAAATTGGCTTCCACCAATCCATAATACGGGTATAAATTATTTTTGGCTTGTTTTTGTTGTTTTGGAAAAAATGCAGCATTGTCTGTAAACCATACTGAAATTGATAAAACTCTAATGGTTATTTTGTTTATAAAGTAACCATGTGCTATATCGTTCGCGAAGAGATGAAGTATTGGCGACATGTTCTTCCTTTACAAAAAATCGAATTCAGAAATCCGCCAACGACGTATTAAACATAAGCGTAAACCATAATCCGTTTTGATGTATTTTAAAACATCAGACGTCAAAACAACAATTATTAAGTTTTTCCCACTAAGTTGCTTTCTATAAATATTTTAGTAGCAAATATAGTATTAACCGTCGTATAGTTTTCCAGCCCAATTGAAAGTCCGTTAAGCATATAGATAATTTACAACGAATATAAACAGTTAAGCAAATAATCGCACTAATGCTATGCCTCGATAATAATTGAAATCGAATGAGTTACTCACAACTGTACTCAAAGTTTTCCTTGACCAGGAGTTTGGAAACGACTCCTTTCAAAATTCCTTTGAAGTGACGTATTCGGCCTTGATAACAAAAGACGAGAATGACTACAAAATGTAAAGCAATGCATTAATGTCAACATTTATAAATTCATAAATATATACATTTTTAATTTTATATCAATAATTTTAAGATATTTGTTCCTAGTATACTAACGCTTAAGGTATCTTCTTTAGTATTTAAACTATAAAAATGATATAGCGGCAAAAATGCGTCTGATATATAATGTGAAAACGCTTTGTTGTCCACTTATTTCGTTGCAAATTGATTTCATTTAAAGCTAATGACAACTAGTTCACTGCAAACAAGGCTTACTAGTTCATTTGAAACCGATAATTTGCATTCAAACCAATAAATGTCCCAAGCTGACAGAGAAAGCCCGGATACTGTATTCAAATCAATAATCTGTCTGTTGACCCTCCGAATAAGAGAAATGCCTGAATCCTCAAAAACTTCAAAACTTGAGATTTGTCTTTTTTGCTCAAACTGTTCGTTTATTACACACATAAAGACTATGCTCTTGGCAAGTCCTTGAAATTGAAACCTTTTATTCCAATATTTATATAGCATATAAGTATAGTAAAATGCTTTTTGCCCAGAAGAAAATACGCAATTTGTATAATGCTATAAATCCATGGATTAAATGAGATTATTTACTTAAAACATTGGAATCAATATATATCTGTAAAACGAAAAAAATGTCGAATTATTAAAATTGTAATAACATATTCAATGAAAGATGCAAATACACATGGTCTTGTCTTGTAAAAGTTAACAAATATATATGAATGCATATATTATTTCGTAATCCATTTTTATTTAAATATATTAAGCAAGGTTTATAATGCCTTATATAATAAAGTGATTCTCATTTCTATAGCCTGTCGATTGCAATTCTTACATTTTCTGTTTTCGCGAATGATAATATAACATCTACGATTTCTAGTTTATGTGTCGATAATGGACATTGTGTTAGTGATGTGATGTATTTTTAATAATTATAAAATCAAGTTATGGTCCTAACGCAAATGTTGAATAACGCGCGTGAAATGTAACGCATATTTTGATTGGTTGTTATTTTTAGCAGAGCCCTGATTGGCTATAAAAAAATTACAATTTGTAGGAACAATTAAATCTTCCTAAGGAAGAATTCGAAATTCATAGGAAGAATGTAAATGACGCGGCTAAAAGGGTCAAAAGTCACAAATTCTTCCTTAAGAACAATTGAATCTTCCTAAGGAAGAATTCGTGACTTTAGATCCTCATGATACTGCATACCAACGTGCATATGGTACATTCGCAGAAGTGAACGTACAGATATTAGACGGTTTTCGGAAATGTGTTGTAGATGATATGGTATGCCCGTTGAAGTGCACAATAAAATCCTTTATATAAAGGCTGATATTTGTGAGGTAAAACTATTAGATGCTACTGGCATCTGGTCTGATAATTAACTCGCAGCTGAATTTTGGATGAAGCGGAAGCAGTTAATATAATTTTTAAAACTTATTGGAATGCTTTGCACAATTTGGATAAAAATATTTTTAAATATTCAAAATTTAAAACCTATTTTTGTCCATGGTAGTCGTGAAAAAATACCATAAATAGCTTTAAATATGTTTTATGACAACTATATATATAACGTTAAGTCCGCATTAGATTCCAAGATCAAACAATTGAAATACAAAATGTATGTGTATTATAAATTCTATTTAGAAATACGTGAACTATATTTTAGTATAATATATTGATATAATTTATAACAAATGTTAAATTGGTTTCTTCGAGTATCGTGAGCTATTCTTATTACGAATATTTTTATATTGTCAGTAATATGTGTGTTTACATTTAAAACCTGCATCGTATAAAACTAATTTTTATACACTCAGCAAATCTTGAATGTTAAGATGTGTGTCTTATGATGTGTGTCTCGTTTGTGTTGATCTATATTTAAAAAACGTTTGTAAACAAACTCCGCAAGCATATTTTAATATTTTGCTTTTCTTAACACATAAAAAAATTAAAACTGAATTGTGCGCATGAGAAGAGAACATGGCTAAACCTAATCCTGAACAAAAGCCGATTTATGAATACGTTATACGGGTATTTTGGACGATCTGAGTTGTGGAAACCTTATTACAATCACATATAATTTTTGTAATTGATTTGTGATGTCTTTTGACTGCCGCTTCTGGGGAAAGTGTCTATGATTCAATTTCGAATGGATGTTTGTGCAATGTTTTTTAGTATATTTATTGGCTTAAATTAAGCAAACATGTGTTTGTCAAATATAAAACAATGATTTACCAACATAATCTCTGAATGACACGTATATTATTTTCCGGTAGCACAATGTGAGGGTGTACATAAGCAAAACCACTCCAAAATTAAGAACACATAAGAAAATAAAGCTTAGTTTACTGAACACTTGGAAACTTTCATAACGGATCACTTTTCAAACTTAAATATATATATAATAAGGAACAAAAAAAGATTAAAATTGTAAATGTGCTCATTTTACTACATTTTGTTCACGATACCTTAATTTATCCGTGACGATCGTGCGTTGGGTAGATATGGTTTCATGTTTTTGCAAGTGGAAATGGTGAAACGCGATAAAAGTCTAACGGTATTTCAATTTCATCATTCTGAGTGGTTTCTTAAACCAGGAAAACATCAAACTTATTCAAGGCTCGCATGAATGTATAGAGCGCAACCGCGCAACTGGCATGTAACAGGCAAGTTAATCATACCATAGTATTATCTTATCCGCGTGCAAAACTGTATGTAACCCACGTGTACGATACATTATTGTATCGTGTATTTTGAAGGTAATGTATTAAAATCATCACAAGCGCGATGTTTAATCCAAATCTTCAAACGTAAGCGTCCAAGCGCCATCATTAATCACTTGTAATGTGTTTGTATGAAGACAATCGTTATACTTTAATTTTAGATAGCGTTAATTTAAACCCTTGAACATATTGACAGTAATTTGCGGTATACGTAAACGACGCACTTAGAAATGGTTAATAAAAACAACACATTCAAATTTAAATTTAAATACAAAGATAATCAGTATGTCTTGCGTTGAAGCAAACTATTCTGGGGGTAATTTTCTGATGTTAAAACATGCGACCGTTCTTTTTTTCCTTTGGGAACAACTTCAAATATGTAATAACTATGTCATGGGCTTTGAGGTCTTATCGATTAAATGATAACAAATATCTCGGATTTACTGAAAATGGCAACACAAAATATAAGTTAGTTCGTCAGTTTATCAGCAAAGACAATTTATCTCCATAAAGTTTGAATGTTCACATTTTCTCGTCAGTGAACGTTACATGGTTATGCTAGTTTTTCTTTAATATGGCTGTCAAAGCAATGCATGAGTATTAGTCACAATTTTTATAAAGCTCTCGTGTTCTGTTGCTAAAATGTCCAAACGCATATTGCTATTGGTCTCTCCGTTCGTTTTGTCGAGTCCGTACGAGGTTAACCAAAATGATACATTGTGTATAAAATCAAAACAGGTTCCTACAGAGCATCGAAACTTGCATGGATGTTGTGATTTAACACTGTCAACAATGATATCTCGTCTGACTTCATTTTGAATTGTTCATTTACCTTCTTTTATACTTGTTATTATCAAGGTCAACATATTGTTTTAACCCAAAACTATGTCTAGCAGCGATACCGTTTGCTACATAGCTTTTCAAGTTGTATTGTTTTGTCTTTATGTCTTCACAACCGCATCAAATGTTATCATGTTGAACTTGACAATGACCTACTTTTAGACTAAGGTATATTCATAATCTTTAAATTATGTGTTAATCCAAAACACATTAGCAACATTAATACCATTATTATCTCTTTCTACAAAGCTTTTATAATTGCATCATATTGTCGTTGAACACTATCAATTCACCCGAATTATCTGACCTCATTTTCAGCTACTTTCAGACCTGTACTTATTCAAATAAGCCATTGAAATCAATCAAGGTCAAAAACAAAACGAAGCCCCTTAGCTTTTCCTTTATTGGTAAAATATCCAAACAAAACATATTAAGTGTGTACAAATTATATTATTGTACACATTTCATACTTCCTATGTGTTATATTCCTAAAGTTTGTTTTTTTAATTAATTAAAGTAGCCAATCAAGCGTTATCATTTGATCACTGTAACTTTGTTTAAAGGTAGAGATAAACTGTAAGCATTAATTTGAGCTTTTTTACTATCCTGTTGATGTCTGATCCCAGTAGTCGATGCTTTGTATCTATGAAACTAATATTTTGGAGTAAAAGTTGACACATGTCCCAAGAGAAGGTGTAATTTGTGAGCGGTACTTTATTATGACACAATGTCTCTTACTTCATGGCTACCATTTTCAATTTAAGATTGTATGTATGCCTTCTGTCACGGGTTTGTATCGAATAAATGAAGAACATCATTTACATGCGACATAGATAGATTTATTGCAAAACAAACACTTAATATCGATTTGATAACACTGGTGATTGTTCGTAGCGACCGAAATGCAACGAGCATTCCGACAGATCGAGCTCATTCTTTTTTACTTTTTACATACCTATAATGTTAGTTAGAATTAATATGTAATAATTGATGAATTGTAGCGCGTTCCAAAAGTTAATGGCACGTTGTTCGCGTGCCTGAACATCGACATCGAGTCCGCCATTCTGCTTGACTACCCTGGCTGAACAAGTCGTGCGTTGTACTAGGAACCGAAGATTGCTGTGTTATACCAGGGACCTATACAAACAAAGGGATGAGAAACTCACTAAACCGAAGAACAAGATAACGCGTTGTTACGCAAAAGGGAAACGAGACTTGCGACTCAACGAGACTTCGCGCGACAAGGCAAATTTTCACAGCCGCCATTTTGACAAAGCGAGACCGTGACAAAGCAATCGAGACAGAATAGGATAACAAATTAGCCAAGTGTTGCCAACATAGAAGTATTCATTGCAAAGGTTTGTTGAGTTTGATACATCTTATTGTTTCATTTGTTTTCGACTATGCTTTGTATTTACTTATAAAACAACGGTGGGTATTTTCACCAAATCATGCGTATCATTGTTTACACTTCCATAATCCGAGAAACGTGTGTCGTGGCTTTTTTCAAAAGGCTTGGTCAAATAAAGCTCTATACTATTCATGTTGGTATTCTTACAAACGTTACATTTCAACGCATTGTGTGATGCTAATTTTATTTGAATTATTAGCAAATTCATGATATTGAATGAGCACAAAGACAATACAATTTTAGTCATTTTTTTTATTTTACCACTCAGTTTCATCAACATATGCCGTGGCTCTTTTTGAAAGGCTCAGTCAATACTAGCCCAATATATATCATGTTGGTATCTTTACAAACGATACATTTCAATGCATTGTGTGGTGCAAATTTAATTTGCATTATTTGCAAAGGTATAATTTTGTATTAGCTCAAAGATTATACAATTTAAGTCATTTTTTTATTTTGTAATCACTGTCAGTTTGATCAACATATGTCGTGGCTCTTTTCAAAAGGCTCAGTCAATACTAGCCCTATATTAATCTTATGGGTATCTTTACAACCATTACATTTCAACGCATTGTGTGATGCTAATTTTCATTGTATTATTTGCAAATTCATGATTTTGAATGAGCACAAAAGCAATACAATTTTAGTCATTTGTTATTTTCTTACCACTATCAGTTTCATCAACATATGTCGTGGCTCTTTTTGAAAGGCTCAGTCAATACTAGCCCCATATATATCATGTTGGTATCTTTACAAACGTTGCATTTCAATGCATTGTGTGGTGCAAATTTAATTTGCATTATTTGCAAAGGCATAATTTTGTATTAGCTCAAAGATTATACAATTTTAGTCATTTTTTTATTTTGTAATCACTATCAGTTTGATCAACATATGTCGTGGCTCTTTGTGAAAGGCTCAGTCAATACTAGCCCTATATTAATCTTATGGGTATCTTTAGAAACATTACATTTTAACGCATTGTGTGGTGCTAATTTTATTTGTATTATTTGCAAATTCGTGATTTTGAATGAGCTCAAAAGCAATACAATTTTAGTCATTTTTTTATTTTCTTACCACTATAGGTTTCATCAACATATGTCGTGGCTCTTTTTGAAAGGCTCAGTCAATACTAGCCCCATATATATCATGTTGGTATCTTTACAAACGTTGCATTTCAATGCATTGTGTTGTGCAAATTTAATTTGCATTTTCTTACCACTATCAGTTTCATCAACATATGTCGTGGCTCTTTTTGAAAGGCTCAGTCAATACTAGCCCCATATATATCATGTTGGTATCTTTACAAACGTTGCATTGCAATGCATTGTGTGGTGCAAATTTAATTTGCATTATTTGCAAATGTATAATTTTGTATTAGCTCAAAGATTATACAATTTAAGTCATTTTTTTATTTTGTAATCACTGTCAGTTTGATCAACATATGTCGTGGCTCTTTTCGAAAGGCTCAGTCAATACTAGCCCTATATTAATCTTATGGGTATCTTTACAAACATTAAATTTCAACGCATTGTGTGGTTTTCATTGTATTATTTGCAAATTTTATGATTTTGAATGAGCTCAAAAGCAATACAATTTTAGTCTTTTTTTATTTTCTTACCACTATCAGTTTCATCAACATATGTCGTGGCTCTTTTTGAAAGGCTCAGTCATTACTAGCCCCATATATATCATGTTGGTATCTTTACAAACGTTGCATTTCAATGCATTGTGTGGTGCAAATTTAATTTGCATTTTCTTACCACTATCAGTTTCATCAACATATGTCGTGGCTCTTTTTGAAAGGCTCAGTCAATACTAGCCCCAAATATATCATGTTGGTATCTTTACAAACGTTGCATTTCAATGTATTGTGTGGTGCAAATTTAATTTGCATTATTTGCAAAGGCATAATTTTGTATTAGCTCAAAGATTATACAATTTTAGTCATTTTTTTTATTTTGTAATCACTATCAGTTTGATCAGCATATGTCGTGGCTCTTTTCGAAAGTCTCAGTCAATACTAGCCCTATATTAATCTTATGGGTATCTTTAGAAACATTACATTTCAACGCATTGTGTGATGCTAATTTTATTTGTATTATTTGCAAATTCATGATTTTGAATGAGCACAAAAGCAATGCAATTTTAGTCATTTTTTTATTTTTTTTACAATTTTAGTTTGATCAACATATGTCGTGGCTCTTTTCTAAAGGCTCAGTCAATACTAGCCCTATAGTTATCATGTTTGTATCTGTACAAACGTTACATTTCAATGCATTGTGTGGTGCAAATTTTATTTGCATTATTTGCAAAATCATTATTTTGTATTAGCTCAAAGATTATACAAATTTAGTCATTTTTTTATTTTGTAATCACTATCATTTTAATCAAATATGTCGCAGCATTTTAAGAAAGGCTCAGTCAATACTAGCCCTATAATAATCATGATGGTATCTTTACAAACGTTGCATTTCAATCTATTGTGTGGTGCAAATTTCATTTGCATTATTTGAAAAATCATAATTTTGTATAAGCTCAAAAACAATACAATTTTAGTCATTTTTTTATTTTATAACAACTATTCATTTGATCAACATATGTCGCAGCATTTTTGGAAAGGCTCAGTCAATACTAGCCCTTTATTAATCTTGTTGGTTTAAATTCATATTGTTTTATATTTTCAGTGTGCTGAAAAGAAGCAAAAGAGGGTCTCTTGCTCTTTAGACGGAAAGTTTGACCCCGCAAAGGAAAATGTCATGACGCCAGCGAAACTTGGGCGTACAAACCCAGGTCATTTCCACATTGAGAACTTTTAATGGTTGAAAAACATTGTGGACTTTAAATAGTGCTGACATACATGTGTGTTCACAGCTATGCCAAGGATACTGATACTGCCTGATTCAACACGGAAATTAGATTCCTTTCTTTTCCTGAGACGTACCTTGACCATCCCAGCACTAAGATGATGTTACTATATTTATGTCTACTATATAAAGCAGTGGCGACAACAAACTTCACAAACCTTCAGACTTGCCGAAGACAAAAAAAAATTCAGTATGAATTAGTTTTAAATATTCAATTGATTAAATTAAACTGTTGCATTTTTTCATAAACGAACACATTCCAGCAGTGAATATCTCTGCTTAACTCAAAAGTGACAGTTAGATCTTTGATCATGTTAATCAAAAAAGTGTTCCCAAAACTCATTATAAATATAAAATTTTCAAACTTGTATAAACAAGATCATTTGGTATTTAATTTTAGTAAGCTTTTTGTATTGCTGTAGGCTTCGAATAAATCTTCTGCATTACCATGTCAGGAGGAGTCTCAATCTTTTGTTGTTGAAATAATAAATAGAAAATTGTTAGTTTTATTATCAAATTTCTGTTGTTCTATTTCACATTGCAAATGGTTACTTGTGCAAAATCTTTTACAAACATGTGATTTTTTTTACATGCTATTGAGTTTTTAAAATATTTTCTTTAATTGAATGCTCATTACACTTAGTAACATAAATGTATTGTTACACATACTCTTAAACTTAAATAATACCAAGATTACCTATCATGCATAAACTAATGTGTAGGTTTCAGTGATTAACTGATTTATACTGAGAAATAAAACATGAACGACTTTTATGAATTGCCTTGCCTTCAATTCTGCTGATTTTGTTCAATACTTGAACACGAAATCACGAAAAGACTTTCAGTACTACTATGGATATCATGTTCAAAAGGAGTCCAACAGAATAATATAATGGCATGCGAACCTTCATTGTCTTTGATGATAAAGAACAATTATACATTTTAAATTGTAAGCAGGCGTTAATAATGTTGACATTTTTCACACAGCAGAGTAACATTTTTAATTAATTAAAAGACCAGTCTTTGCTACATGCACATATGTGCGATATACAATGGCAATTGAAACCCTGTGAAACAAATGGTATTGTTACTCGTCAACGCATCCGGTAATTCGGTTCCGTGTAGCAGACTGCGTGTAAATATTACCAATTATTTATTTACAAGACAAACAAGGCAAAATTGAACGAATATATATTTGTTTATTAAACAACGAAAGTCGAATATTGCGAAACAACTATCACCATCAATGAGCGAGATCGCTCGCAATCGAATGAATCTGCTTTCCTTCAGCTACATGAAGGTCAGTCTGGCTGCACAGGTTCTGAGCGACTCTGTTGGTGAATATTAAAATGGCATGCGAAACTTTGCTGCGTCGGAGGTTAAAAGAACAGTTATACATTTTGAGTTGTTTGCACTTAAAACAAAACATGGTAACATTTTAATTCTATTAAAAGACCGGTCTTTTGTACATGCACAAAACGTGCGATAAACAACGGCAATTTAACCCTGGCGAAACAACCGGACATTAATATTCATCAAAGGGTCCGATAATTGGGTCCCCGTTCGACATACTGCGTAATAATTAGACTAAATAATGATTGATTTTGAGAGCAACAACGCAACAATTGAACGAATAGGTACTTGTTTATTTAACATAATATAATTTGAATCCGAAAAAAACGTAAACCGCTCAATAAGCGAAATCCCTCGCAATCGATATCGTGTAGCCGCATTATCGCTACACAGGGACCAATCAATCGAGATTATCAAATCTCGCGCACCGGTTTATTATCGCTACACAGGGACCAATCGATCGAGATTATCAAATCTCGGTTTATTTTGCGTGCTGTAACGGGATATCGCGAGGTTGCTAATCCCTTTGTTTGTATAGGTCCCTGTTTTTTTGTTTGTATAGGTCCCTGGTTATACAAATATGTGCGACACTTTTACACATAAATCCGCAATCGTTAATCCATAATTGATATGAGTTATATGTTTTGTCTTATGTTTCCATGAACTTAATTAAACTGAAGCGGTTTTGAATTATTGTTTCGTTTAAAAGAGATATGTCTGGTTCTAAAATCTAAAAAACTAAATTTACCACGGTGCCTTCATATATATGACGACACCATCATGCAGAACACAGTGGATACAACCCAAAGAAAGTGGCGCAGACGACAACGTGTTCATGTTGTTAAATTGTGTGCATATGTTATTTTTATCATTTTTAACATTTCGTGTTCAAACTCTTTCATTCAGTGTCCATAAGTTATTGACAAAATACTTTAAATCACAATTTGTTGTAATTGAACCCACGACAAGGATTATACATACGTAGGCATTACATAAAAAACACGAAGTATTTCATAAGCTACTTCTATACACTATTGATCAGCTAGTGTGTGTCTTATGTCGATTGAATGGCTTTGCCAAAACCAATAATTGCTATTTGATTGATACGATTGTACAATTACATTGAAGTCTGACTAAACTGTCACGCACTGTTTTATGGTTTGTTAACAGAACATTCAGTAAGTACACATTTATGTATTGCATTATATTATTATTAATTATTGTCCATATTAATTTGTATTTTTAAATTTAGATTTTAAGTGAATTATTGTTTTTTATTGGAATAAGTTTAAGTTATTATCTTTAATTATATGTATAATGCTTAAGTCAATGTTTTTCATTTATTTAATGATTTCAAATAAATTACTAGAGTTAGTACGTTACTACCATATTTATCTTTAACATACTTATTATATGAGGTGAAATATTTTTAAAAAACGCGAAGCAGTAAACAATGTTCTTTTTCACTTACGAACAGACTAACAGACGAACAGCTAGTAAACAATGCTCTTTTTCACTTTTGATAACTATTTTTCATGTCAAAACTTTGAAATACCTGCTTTACAAAAACAAAACAAAGGAAGACATCAGAATATTTTTTTTAATAGTTGCCATAGCAACCAGAATTTTGACGTTGGAACAAAATGAAATGACATGCATAATGTCCATATTGCCATCTATCCATGTTTAAAGTTTCATGAAAAAATATTAAGAACTTTTAAAGTTATCGCAGGATCCAGAAAAGTGTGACAGACTCACAGACTTAAGGACTGACGGACACTCAGAGCGCAAACCATAAGTCCCCTCCGGTGAAACCGGTAGGGGAAAATAAAGGCACACCTATGCCTACATTTTCAAATCAGGAGTACCCTTTTACCTAAATTTCCAATAATTGTGTGTGTGTGTGTGTGCTTGTTTTAGTTCTGGTGTAATTCAGAAATTAATATAGGTAGGACACATTAATATAAGAAAAAAAGAAAATTGCAAACACTGGGTCTATGGCTATAATGCCCTAGTACTTTAACAAAATCCTCAGGAAAGGCCTGGTTTCAACTTGACTTGTGAAATACAAGATACATGTACATGTTATATAGATCTTTAATAATTTCTAAATATTTTTTTTACTTATCTAAAAATACAATACCTTTAGAGGCATGTAAAATACAAGATTCTCAATGCAAGTTAATATAATCCAAATCATTAAACTATAATAAAAAACATTCAGTGTAAGAAATAGCAAAACCATTGTCAAAAACTCTGATTAAAAACAAGAACAAAGGTGAGAAATAATTAATGTTTTAGTAATTTCTATATTTCAAATTTTAAGATCCTATCTAAGGCACTATGTTATACAGGAACGTAAACATGTAACATTAAAAAAGATTAATGAATAAGATGTACATGTTAAATGCAGAAAGATGTATACATCAGGAACATATGCATCGTATATTTCAAAAGATGGTGACAAATTCACATATACTATATGTGAACACAGTGTTATAAATAACAAACATGTAAACTAATAACATAGTTTGAAGCACCTTCAATTTTTCAGAATGTGGTCACAGCTGTACTTACTTGCACACATAAACAAGTACTGTACTCCTTTAAACAAAGGTATAACAGGAAAAGCAAAAGTACTGGTTCTAGTCCCAGGACAACGACTCGAGAAAATTTCAAATAAGCAAAGGCTTAGGATGCAATTGAGCTTAAATAAATAGGTTTAAACAAAAGCAAATGTGTGAGTTTATCTGTACGAATATTAAGAACATTATTTGATAATTCTACATTAAGTAATTACACCAGCAAAAAAAAATTGACAAAGCACAATTCAAAAAGAAATTGACCCAGCAAAAATTGCAAGCTTTACAAACAATATCTAGAAATCATTGAATAAACAAGGGCTGTTTGTAAAACATGCATGCCCCCCATATGGGCTGTCAGTTTTAGTAGCAGCCATTTTGCAATACGTTTTTTGTCACTGTGACCTTGACCTTTGACCATCATGATCCTATGCCTTATTATTATTGAGTTATCATCAGGAAACCATTTTACTGTTTCGAGTAACTGTGACCTTGACCTTTGACGTAGTGACCTTAAAATTAATAGGGGTCATCTGCCAGTCATGATCAATGCACCTATGAAGTTTCATGATCCTAGACGTAAGCATTCTTGAGTTATCATCGGGAAACCATTTTACTATTTTGAGTCACCGTAACCTTTGACCTAGTGACCTGAAAATCAATAGGTGTCATCTATCAGTCATGATTAATGTTCCTATGAAGTTTCATGATCCTATGCGTAAGCATTCTTGAGTTATCATCCGGAAACCATTTTACTGTTTCGAGTCACTGTGACCTTGACCTTTAACCTAGTGACCTGAATATCAATAGGGGTCATCTGCAAGTCATGATCAATGTACCTATGAAGTTTGATGATCCTTAGGCGTAAGCATTCTTGAGTTATCATCCGGAAACCATTTTACTGTTTTGAGTTACTGTGACCTTGACCTTTGACTTAGTGACCTGAAAATCAATAGGGGTCATTTGCCAGTCTTGATCAATGTACCTATGAAGTTTCATGATCCTAGGCGTAAGCATTTTTGAGTTTTCATCCGGAAACCATTTTACTATTTCGAGTCACTGTGACCTTGACCTTTGACCTAGTAACCTGAAAATCAATAGAGGTCATCTGCCAGTTATGATCAATGTACCTATGAAGTTTCATGATCCTAGGCCTTGGCGTTCTTGAGTTATCATCCGGAAACCATCTGGTGGATGGACCGACCGACGGACCTACCGACTGACCGACATGTGCAAAACAATATGAAGGGGGGCATAAATATTTATATATATGTATTTATTTATACAGGCCTTTTTAGTGTTCACGAGTCTTTATAAGCATGCTAATTACATAAAGATACATACATGTACATGTATCTAGCCTGAGTGGCTATAGTTCTGATTTCAAGCTCATGATTTTTCGATTTATTTAATGAAGAAAGAATTACTTAGAAGATATTTATTATTGAAGATATTTATTTCCTTTACACAAACTTTTCATAGGTTTCACTTTTCATGACCTAGAAATCCAATTTATAGGCTTCTAGCTAAAAAGGAAATTAAATGTTTCAGAAACTGTTTCTTGTTATAAATGTATGTTCAAATATTGACTCAGAATTCATTGAAGGCTGTCAAGTAAATAAACAGTTAAACAGGAAAGAAAAGATCAATAGTAACATGATCTTGTAATTCAAATGTAAACGTTCAATATGACTGTAACATAAACATATGAAATTGAATATCACATCTGTTTACTTTTAAATTACATGTAATTATTTGTTCAAGTAAAGGTAATACTATAAGGGTAAGACACTGGTTTGAGGCTAGAAAAATTAACAGAAATTCCCAACTAATTAATAATGGATTAAAATCTATGTAAGCATCCATAGCGCAAGGGATTTAACTCATTTTAAGTGAACAATATAACCATGACAACAAATCTGCATTTAGCATCATTATTGCATACAAAGATAGACTGCTTCAACCAAGCAATAAGTCTAAACCAAATGGTAAATAAAATACTTGTAAAATTGTATTTATTGAAAGTGCAAGTTACACAGAATTTGAACAATTAGGATTTAAAAAATGTTTAATTTAAATATCAGATTATTTATTTAGCTTGAACGCATTCTTAAGTGTTTAAAGGGGCCTTTTCACAGATTTTGGCATTTTTTTTAACTTATTCATTAAATGCTTTATATTGATAAATGTAAACATTGGATCGTAAAAGCTCCAGTAAAAAATCAAGAAAAAAATTAAAAAAAGGAAAAGAACATTGCCCGGAGCAGGTTTCGAACCAGTAACCCCTGGAGTCCTGCCAGAGTCCTGAAGTAAAAACGCATTAGCCTACTGAGCTATTCCGCCGAGTACACATTCTTGACGTATTTTATACCTTATATAAGCAATCTTCGTAGTTTCACAAAATTTAACGACAAAAACAGAACTCTCCAAATTATTCAATCGTTTCGCGTTGCAACGCTTTATAATTTTTAGGTTTTAAAATCGTCAAAAGATGCATATAATAGCTATATTAGAGCATGGTTAATGTTCAGTATTACTGTTTCCTCACAAATATCATAACTAAAACGAAAACGTACGAATCTGAAACAACTTTTTTCAATTTTGTCAATTTACCAAAGCGTGAAAAGATCCCTTTAATGTTAAATTGTTGTTACAAAGTATAAGGCAACATATTTATGGATTCTCACCTCTCTACCAGAATTTGCCATTCAATCATGTACAATGTGTTAATACTAAGTTCACCACAATTTAAACATACAAGACCAGGTTTAACATTGATTACATACATGTTAGTCAAATAATAAGAACCTGTTCCAGATACTTTACATGTATATATTTATACAGAAAGCTGCCTTTCTCTAATTTGATCTCAAAATGTCTACTTTCAACAAAATTTACAAACTGCTTACAAACTCTGGTACACAGTGTTTATAGATTTTTAACTGTGGTTAGTTTTTAGCAAATTAATAATATAATATTAACATGTATATTGTATAACCAAAGAATAACAAAATGACAAGAATACATGTAAATGTTGTTGAATCGGAAATTTAAATAAAGCATAACATTTCAAGGGCATGACCCATTAAAACAGACAAAATTCACAGGTTAAAGATGTAGGATTGGTCTTAGAGCAGAATTTAAGAACAGGATTGAGTGCACTATCAATTAAACAGCAGTAAACAATGCTCTTTTTCACTTACGAACAGATTAACAGACGACCAGCTGGTAAAGAATGCTCTTTTTCACTTTTGATCACTATTTTTCATGTCAAAACTTTGAAATACCTGCTTTACAAAAACAAAACAAAGGAAGACATCAGAAAATTATTCCTACACATATTCACGATTTCGACATTGTTAAATCACGCGTAACGAGACTGCCGAGATAACGCGAGATTAAGGGTTCGGGGGGGGGGGGTTCTGACAGTATTCGCTCTACAGTAGACACCTTACCTATCCGATATATTGACTTTATAAATTGAATAAAAGCGATAAATTGCCGATTTATTACTAATTAAAACAATCATTATTTTTATTATAACGTTCAACGACCATCTGCTCGATAATAGTTCAGTATCATTGTAATTAACGGCTCCGTAATTAACTACCGGTACTGACAAAAATAACAAGATCATACCTTACTCATGTTACTGTACTATGTGCTGAAATGTAAGAAATTAAAACAACCCCAGACTATTATAATTTTGGAGTGCAAGTTAATTTAAACCCACCCACTAATTAGAAATTTACATTTTTATTATATTAGCTCATTTTTCTAAATTTTCAGAAATAAAAACCAATTGGTATTTGCACATTTCAGTAAACATAAGACTACTTTATTGTTAAATTTGTAAATTGTATAATAATCTCTATATTTTTATTACTTCTGTTGCAAGCCTAACTTGTTGTGCTTTTAAAATACATACAAATCTATTGTTGACAACTATAAATAATATTATTTAAGATCATAATTAAGCAAAAGTAAGTCCTCAATTCCAAGCTTACCCCGGCCAGTTAAACCGGTAGAGTGCTGATCTCTGACTCACTCATGGGTTGGTAAGTTTAAGCCTCAACTCGGGTTCATTTCTTAGAAATAATTACACCTTAGGCTACCCTGTCTGTAACGAAAATTGCAGTTGAGGGTCACCGGCATACATGTATCAAATACATTGTAACTATGTGCTTATGTTAACATTTCCTGAAGATTCAACCACTGAGCAGGATTACAAAGTTAAACCCATTTTATTAATGAAAAAAAATAATATATACTATCAGATGTATTCAAAAAGACAAACCAACTAGTACCTTCTAGTACTATCATAAGGAACATCATCCATTAACCATCTATACTTCCAAGTCTTTTGGCTCTGCTACATCAACAGGAATAAGCGTTCGGTTAATGTTTTCTGTGTTAATCATAGGGATTACAATTTATAATATTTCATCGCAACAATAAAATCTTTACAATGATAGTATTCATTTTACAGTCAGGTTTTATTTCTATTAGGTTAAAAACTAAATAGTAAATCAGTTTTTGAGATGAGCTTGTACCAAACACACACACAAGCTCCTGCACATACACACACTTTAATGAGCAAATATTTGAACTGTCACGGTTATTACTTGTTGGAATGTCTCAGACTAACCAGCATATACAAGCAGTCTTCACTTCAGCATCTTTGAACAACTAAAGCAGCCTGAATCTTTATGCTTTAATAGAACAGATTAAAATACCTACTAGCCCGACTATATGAATCTGGAAACTTTAATAGCCCAAATTTAATACATATCTTTGATACTTGTCTTCTTTTGAACAAATCTGCCATGACCGGTAGTTAATTGGGATAGCTTAACACACAACCAATTTAGGATGACTGTGATGCAGGTGAAAGTTTCACCCATATAGATATTAAGCCAATGGACATTTAACCAGGGACACTTATTTTAATTCAAAGTAAATGTTTTCTTAGCAGTGTTAATAGTCATGTCAACACATCACATGTTATGTTAAATGATTACATGACAACATTGGATGTGTAGCAACTTAAACCACCATCCTTTTTACTATATTTCTGAATGTGTAGGATATTTTTTAATGTAAGGGTATGAAGTAGACACACATCTGAAGTATCTTTATTTTATTTTTTCAAAGAACATAGTTATGTAACTGTGGTGATGTATAATATTTATTGCAAGAGTTAATAAAATTCCAGGTGTAGAAATCTTGAGCTTCATGCAGCATTAGATACTCAGTACAGTATCCCAGTTTCTGTTGACACTGTGAAGTGTGATATTCCTGAAAAAAAGTTTCTATTAGTTATAACAATAAACTATTCAATAGCATTTAAATACAGCAAAGTTATCTGTTTAAAAATAATTGTTCTTTTTAAAGAAAAGTATTTTACCAAATGTCATCAAACTTCTTATTTGCCCAAACTTAACAAATAAGATATTTTTCCATACCCCACCCGCTTTAGCATGTTTCGTTTTTACCTATTTTAAACACAATAAAATCGAAATAAAGCATAAACATGAATGACAATTAAATCAAAGATACTAAACTAATAAAAAAATACAAAAAAATATCATACCATATAAGTTATATCTGCAAATTATTGGGAAATTATAATTGCTTCAACACAGAACTGTATGCAGACGCACTGCAGTAGATGATCGAGTACCCCCCCCCCACCTCACTAAATCCACTCAGAGTTGTCTCCCTTAAAATATTGTAGAACAGGTCAATAGTATTGTACGTCAGGAGTGTTAACTTCATGTGTGTTGTTCAAATATATAACCATGATAACCATAATATAAGCATTTGTGATAACCTTTTGTCCGTTTTCCGTCGTGCGGCGTCAACATTTGCCTTATCACTCTTGAGGCAACATTTATTATTTAATCTTCATGAAACTTGGTCAGAAGAAGTGTACCAGTGTTATCTTTAACTAGTTCGAAAATGATTCTGGTTGGTTAAAAAACATGACCACCAGGGGACGAGGCATTTTTCCTTATATGGCTATTGTAAAACACCATTAACACTAAAGAGACCATATGATATCTTTGAAACACATGTCCGACATTGGTGGGGAATTTTTCCTAATATGGCTATAGTAAAACATTGTTAACACTGTTAAAGTCACATTTATTGTCAAATCTTTATGAAATTTTGTCAGAACATTTTCCCTATCGATATCTTGAAAGAGTTTGACAATGCTTCTGGTCTGTTGAAAAACATTGCCGCCAGAGGCGGGGCATTTTTCCTATATGACTATTATAAAACCTTGTTAAAACTAAAGAGCCAATATTTATTATCCAATCTTTATGAAACTGTACAGAAGATTTGTCGTAATGCTATCTTTGACGAGTGCGAAAATGGTTTCGATTGGTTGAAACCGATGGCCGCCAGATGGTGGGGCAGTTTACGTAATATGGCTATAGTACAAACTTTGTTAAAACTCTAGAAGACAAAATAATAGTCTTATCGTCATGAAACTTTGACATAACATGTGATTGAACAGGGACCTATACAAACAAAGGGATTAGCAACCTCGCGATATCCCGTTACAGCACGCAAAATAAACCGAGATTTGATAATCTCGATCGATTGGTCCCTGTGTAGCGATAATAAACCGGTGCGCGAGATTTGATAATCTCGATTGATTGGTCCCTGTGTAGCGATAATGCGGCTACACGATATCGATTGCGAGGGATTTCGCTTATTGAGCGGTTTACGTTTTTTTCGGATTCAAATTATATTATGTTAAATAAACAAGTACCTATTCGTTAAATTGTTGCGTTGTTGCTCTCAAAATCAATCATTATTTAGTCTAATTATTACGCAGTATGTCGAACGGGGACCCAATTATCGGACCCTTTGATGAATATTAATGTCCGGTTGTTTCGCCAGGGTTAAATTGCCGTTGTTTATCGCACGTTTTGTGCATGTACAAAAGACCGGTCTTTTAATAGAATTAAAATGTTACCATGTTTTGTTTTAAGTGCAAACAACTCAAAATGTATAACTGTTCTTTTAACCTCCGACGCAGCAAAGTTTCGCATGCCATTTTAATATTCACCAACAGAGTCGCTCAGAACCTGTGCAGCCAGACTGACCTTCATGTAGCTGAAGGAAAGCAGATTCATTCGATTGCGAGCGATCTCGCTCATTGATGGTGATAGTTGTTTCGCAATATTCGACTTTCGTTGTTTAATAAACAAATATATATTCGTTCAATTTTGCCTTGTTTGTCTTGTAAATAAATAATTGGTAATATTTACACGCAGTCTGCTACACGGAACCGAATTACCGGATGCGTTGACGAGTAACAATACCATTTGTTTCACAGGGTTTCAATTGCCATTGTATATCGCACATATGTGCATGTAGCAAAGACTGGTCTTTTAATTAATTAAAAATGTTACTCTGCTGTGTGAAAAATGTCAACATTATTAACGCCTGCTTACAATTTAAAATGTATAATTGTTCTTTATCATCAAAGACAATGAAGGTTCGCATGCCATTATATTATTCTGTTGGACTCCTTTTGAACATGATATCCATAGTAGTACTGAAAGTCTTTTCGTGATTTCGTGTTCAAGTATTGAACAAAATCAGCAGAATTGAAGGCAAGGCAATTCATAAAAGTCGTTTATGTTTTATTTCTCAGTATAAATCAGTTAATCACTGAAACCTACACATTAGTTTATGCATGATAGGTAATCTTGGTATTATTTAAGTTTAAGAGTATGTGTAACAATACATTTATTATCCCCACGCTTTTTGAAAAAAAGGTGGGGATATTGTGGTGATCTCCGCCGTCCGTCCGTCCGTCTGTCCGTCCGTCTGTCCGTCCGTCCTGGCCACTATCTCCTCCTACACTAAAAGCACTAGAACCTTGAAATTTACACACATGGTAGCTATGAGCATATGTGCGACGGTGCACTATTTGGAATTTTGATCTGACCCCTGGGTCAAAAGTTATAGGGGTTGGGGTGGGGCCGCGTCAGAAATTATCACTCATTTTTTTAGGTTATTTTACATTTACTTCTTTATTTCTACACCGATTCACTTCAAATTGATACTGGACCTCACCTATGACAATACGGTCAATCTCAACCATGCATGGCCCCATTCCCAACCCTGGGGCGCCCCGCCCACATAGGCCACACCCACCAAAAATTTCCATTTACTAAAATTTTTTCATTTCTACACGGATTCACTTCAAATTGATACTGAACTTTTGTTATGACATTAGGGTCAATCTCAACTATGCATGGCCCCAATCCCAACCCTGGGGCGCCCGCCCACATAGGCCACACCCACCAAAAAAATCCATTTACTATAAAAAAAATTTAGGTTATTTTACATTAACTTCTTCATTTCTACACTGATTCACTTCAAATTGATACTGAACCTCTCTTATGACAAAACGGTCAAACTCAACTATGCATGGCCCCGTTGCCAACCCTGGGGCGCCACGCCCACATAGACCACACCCGCCCAAAATTGCCTTTTACTATAATTTCTTCATTAATACACTGATTCACTTCAAATTGATACTGAACCTCTCTTATGACAATACGGTCAATCTCAACTATGCATGGCCCCATTACCAACCCTGGGGCACCCCGCCCACATAGGCCACACCCTCCCAAAATTGCCTTTTACTATAACTTCTTTATTTTTACACCCATTCACTTCTAATTGATACTGAACTTCTCTTATGACAATACAGTCAATCTCAACTATGCATGGCCCCATGATCAACCCTGGGGCGCCCTTGGGTCAAACATGCGGCGTGGGGATACGCGTCGGCCTCTGCCGCGCCATTTCTAGTGTTACTAAGTGTAATGAGCATTCAATTAAAGAAAATATTTTAAAAACTCAATAGCATGTAAAAAAAATCACATGTTTGTAAAAGATTTTGCACAAGTAACCATTTGCAATGTGAAATAGAACAACAGAAATTTGATAATAAAACTAACAATTTTCTATTTATTATTTCAACAACAAAAGATTGAGACTCCTCCTGACATGGTAATGCAGAAGATTTATTCGAAGCCTACAGCAATACAAAAAGCTTACTAAAATTAAATACCAAATGATCTTGTTTATACAAGTTTGAAAATTTTATATTTATAATGAGTTTTGGGAACACTTTTTTGATTAACATGATCAAAGATCTAACTGTCACTTTTGAGTTAAGCAGAGATATTCACTGCTGGAATGTGTTCGTTTATGAAAAAATGCAACAGTTTAATTTAATCAATTGAATATTTAAAACTAATTCATACTGAATTTTTTTTTGTCTTCGGCAAGTCTGAAGGTTTGTGAAGTTTGTTGTCGCCACTGCTTTATATAGTAGACATAAATATAGTAACATCATCTTAGTGCTGGGATGGTCAAGGTACGTCTCAGGAAAAGAAAGGAATCTAATTTCCGTGTTGAATCAGGCAGTATCAGTATCCTTGGCATAGCTGTGAACACACATGTATGTCAGCACTATTTAAAGTCCACAATGTTTTTCAACCATTAAAAGTTCTCAATGTGGAAATGACCTGGGTTTGTACGCCCAAGTTTCGCTGGCGTCATGACATTTTCCTTTGCGGGGTCAAACTTTCCGTCTAAAGAGCAAGAGACCCTCTTTTGCTTCTTTTCAGCACACTGAAAATATAAAACAATATGAATTTAAACCAACAAGATTAATAAAGGGCTAGTATTGACTGAGCCTTTCCAAAAATGCTGCGACATATGTTGATCAAATGAATAGTTGTTATAAAATAAAAAAATGACTAAAATTGTATTGTTTTTGAGCTTATACAAAATTATGATTTTTCAAATAATGCAAATGAAATTTGCACCACACAATAGATTGAAATGCAACGTTTGTAAAGATACCATCATGATTATTATAGGGCTAGTATTGACTGAGCCTTTCTTAAAATGCTGCGACATATTTGATTAAAATGATAGTGATTACAAAATAAAAAAATGACTAAATTTGTATAATCTTTGAGCTAATACAAAATAATGATTTTGCAAATAATGCAAATAAAATTTGCACCACACAATGCATTGAAATGTAACGTTTGTACAGATACAAACATGATAACTATAGGGCTAGTATTGACTGAGCCTTTAGAAAAGAGCCACGACATATGTTGATCAAACTAAAATTGTAAAAAAATAAAAAAATGACTAAAATTGCATTGCTTTTGTGCTCATTCAAAATCATGAATTTGCAAATAATACAAATAAAATTAGCATCACACAATGCGTTGAAATGTAATGTTTCTAAAGATACCCATAAGATTAATATAGGGCTAGTATTGACTGAGACTTTCGAAAAGAGCCACGACATATGCTGATCAAACTGATAGTGATTACAAAATAAAAAAAATGACTAAAATTGTATAATCTTTGAGCTAATACAAAATTATGCCTTTGCAAATAATGCAAATTAAATTTGCACCACACAATACATTGAAATGCAACGTTTGTAAAGATACCAACATGATATATTTGGGGCTAGTATTGACTGAGCCTTTCAAAAAGAGCCACGACATATGTTGATGAAACTGATAGTGGTAAGAAAATGCAAATTAAATTTGCACCACACAATGCATTGAAATGCAACGTTTGTAAAGATACCAACATGATATATATGGGGCTAGTAATGACTGAGCCTTTCAAAAAGAGCCACGACATATGTTGATGAAACTGATAGTGGTAAGAAAATAAAAAAAGACTAAAATTGTATTGCTTTTGAGCTCATTCAAAATCATAAAATTTGCAAATAATACAATGAAAACCACACAATGCGTTGAAATTTAATGTTTGTAAAGATACCCATAAGATTAATATAGGGCTAGTATTGACTGGGCCTTTCGAAAAGAGCCACGACATATGTTGATCAAACTGACAGTGATTACAAAATAAAAAAAATGACTTAAATTGTATAATCTTTGAGCTAATACAAAATTATACCTTTGCAAATAATGCAAATTAAATTTGCACCACACAATGCATTGCAATGCAACGTTTGTAAAGATACCAACATGATATATATGGGGCTAGTATTGACTGAGCCTTTCAAAAAGAGCCACGACATATGTTGATGAAACTGATAGTGGTAAGAAAATGCAAATTAAATTTGCACAACACAATGCATTGAAATGCAACGTTTGTAAAGATACCAACATGATATATATGGGGCTAGTATTGACTGAGCCTTTCAAAAAGAGCCACGACATATGTTGATGAAACCTATAGTGGTAAGAAAATAAAAAAATGACTAAAATTGTATTGCTTTTGAGCTCATTCAAAATCACGAATTTGCAAATAATACAAATAAAATTAGCACCACACAATGCGTTAAAATGTAATGTTTCTAAAGATACCCATAAGATTAATATAGGGCTAGTATTGACTGAGCCTTTCACAAAGAGCCACGACATATGTTGATCAAACTGATAGTGATTACAAAATAAAAAAATGACTAAAATTGTATAATCTTTGAGCTAATACAAAATTATGCCTTTGCAAATAATGCAAATTAAATTTGCACCACACAATGCATTGAAATGCAACGTTTGTAAAGATACCAACATGATATATATGGGGCTAGTATTGACTGAGCCTTTCAAAAAGAGCCACGACATATGTTGATGAAACTGATAGTGGTAAGAAAATAACAAATGACTAAAATTGTATTGCTTTTGTGCTCATTCAAAATCATGAATTTGCAAATAATACAATGAAAATTAGCATCACACAATGCGTTGAAATGTAATGGTTGTAAAGATACCCATAAGATTAATATAGGGCTAGTATTGACTGAGCCTTTTGAAAAGAGCCACGACATATGTTGATCAAACTGACAGTGATTACAAAATAAAAAAATGACTTAAATTGTATAATCTTTGAGCTAATACAAAATTATACCTTTGCAAATAATGCAAATTAAATTTGCACCACACAATGCATTGAAATGTATCGTTTGTAAAGATACCAACATGATATATATTGGGCTAGTATTGACTGAGCCTTTCAAAAAGAGCCACGGCATATGTTGATGAAACTGAGTGGTAAAATAAAAAAAATGACTAAAATTGTATTGTCTTTGTGCTCATTCAATATCATGAATTTGCTAATAATTCAAATAAAATTAGCATCACACAATGCGTTGAAATGTAACGTTTGTAAGAATACCAACATGAATAGTATAGAGCTTTATTTGACCAAGCCTTTTGAAAAAAGCCACGACACACGTTTCTCGGATTATGGAAGTGTAAACAATGATACGCATGATTTGGTGAAAATACCCACCGTTGTTTTATAAGTAAATACAAAGCATAGTCGAAAACAAATGAAACAATAAGATGTATCAAACTCAACAAACCTTTGCAATGAATACTTCTGTGTTGGCAACACTTGGCTAATTTGTTATCCTATTCTGTCTCGAATGCTTTGTCACGGTCTCGCTTTGTCAAAATGGCGGCTGTGAAAATTTGCCTTGTCGCGCGAAGTCTCGTTGAGTCGCAAGTCTCGTTTCCCTTTTGCGTAACAACGCGTTATCTTGTTCTTCGGTTTAGTGAGTTTCTCATCCCTTTGTTTGTATAGGTCCCTGGATTGAAAGATATCTTGAATGAGTTCGAAAGTGTTTCCTGTCGTTTGAAAACCATGGCCGCCAGGGGCGGGGCATTGTTCCTTATATGGCTATAGTAAAAGCTTGTGAATAGTCTAAAATTCACATTTAAAGTCTAATCTTCGTGAATCTTTATCAGTACATTTGTTCCAATGATATCTTGGATGAGTTCGAAAAAAGTTCCGGTTTGCTGACAACCATGGCCGCCAGAGGGGTATTTTTCTTATATGTTTATAGTAAAACCTTGGTAACACAATCTTCATGAAACTTGGTAAGAATAATTGTTCTTATGATACATCAGTTAAGTTTGAAGATGCTATAGTACTATCCTGTTTACACCCTCGTTAGAAATTACCAATATACCCCCCCAAAAAAATGAGAATAAATATGGTTAACTAATAGTCAATAAATAAGCTATTTATTGCATAGTTATTGCCAATGCAAATCACATGCAAATGAGCTAATACATATGCAATAAATTGGCAAAAAGTTTGATCAATAAATCGGCATAAATTGTGAATAATGATAAATTAATTGTCAATAAAAACGTTCAATAAACTGGCAATAAATTGGACTTAACTACAAAGCCTATACGCAATAAATTGACAATAAATCGGGTTAACAAGTCTGCAATAAATAGTGTTGATAAATTCTGAAAACTGAAATAAAATCTGATGGAAATTTAAATGTAACAAAGTATTATTTTGTTCCTGTATTTTTTATGTAATGTATTGGTTTGTTACAGAGATTTTGTATGCATGGGCTGTATAATAGAAAGCGTCGTTTATGCTAATAAAAGTTCATGAACACATATTTTGAGGCCATATATATTCAGGAAAAAAGGCAATATGCCCATCATTCCACATATAATACATTACAAATAAATATATAGCCAGTTAATGGTGGGGCATTATACAATATATTAGATATCTGGTAAGCTATAGATACAACAACATGTAGTATTGATGATGAAATCATATGGAAGTAATTGAAGGAAAAGAATATAGCCTTTAATTGTCTGAGACCATACGGAATGGAGGGTATCTTTCGAAGAAAAATCAACATTCAAGCTTAATGATATGATATTGTATATAAAATTAAATATATATTTCAAATATGTTTCAAAAATGTTATATGCTTCAAATAAGGGGATCGAAATAAACGCGAAATAGTAGTGACCACAAAAATGTATGTCAAATTTATGTAACTATGTTTATATCTTTAGAATATGAATTGTAGCTCTATAATTCTTATAAAGTAATGAAAACTTGCGCAGAGTTTTGTTTTGCGTAAATGTACATATCAGGTGCCTTTATCAATATTAGTTATTTACAATTTACATATAGTAGCCTGGTCTCTTATGAATTCCACAAAGGCAGTGAATGGAGGGACACTAACGATATGTTTCTTCTCGTAATCGTTGTCTTTAGCTGCCCAACGTTCTTGAACATTAGCTGGAAGCTTGGCTAGTATAAGGGGCTAAGCCAATCGAGGTATCGTAGAACGATAAGGCTGTTGAGAACTCATTGTTTTCTTTCAAGGCACGTATTTCATTTAGCAAGTCACTAAGCTCATAAAATTTTTTGAGTGTTTATAGGTCAGCTGAGGGAAAGATTCAATACGCCTTGTGATAGATTGGTTGACAATCTCCGCTTTTCCATAACGTTCATCCAGTCGAGACCATAGTTTCTCGCATGCTAAGACTGGATCTCTGCGGTACGATGATCTCAAGCTAACTGCGTGCTGGCGAGAACTTGGCCACTTCACAGCCAAATCCATTTCCTCAGAAGCGCTTGTATCCATCTCGAACATCACGTTCTTGAAACTCGTTTTCCAGGCTTGATAAGACTCCGCCTTGTCACTAAATAATTATATAGTCAGTCGCGAGAGAGCAAAGTCTTTTTTAAGGAGGAATTTGCACAGATTTTCTCCAATATTAGTGTCAGATACTGTTGGATTTTTTGTTGATTTCTTGATGTAATCTTGAACTAGATTGTCAGGTGTTACAACAGGCAAAGTTTGCAATTTGAATTTAATGTCTGGTGCAACATGACTTACCGACCCATCAGAGCCTCATGCTCATCATGCTCTTGTAGTACCTTTATTTCTGCAGCCGCGGCTTCAAAAGCTTTTTGCTGAGAAAGAACTTGAAAATTCGCTTCTGATTCTGCCTTTTGTTTCAAAAGAGCTGCTTCCTGTTGAGTATATTTCTGTTTTATCTTTGCAGATTCAGCTTCTGCTTGTTTCAATGTGATGAGTTCACTGAACTTCACTCCAACGGCTAGAATATCTCGAACTGTGTGTCTTAATTCACACCACCATAAACAGAGTTTGGCTTCATGCTTAACATGACTTTTTTCTTAATATTTATTGTTTAATTTAGTCAATCTTTTCCAGCGCGTGTTACTTTGCTTTTTCCTGTAGCAACGCGTCTGTATAGTGAGAGCCAATAATTCTTTAAGACTTCCTTCACTTTACACATTTTTTAAGTACACTTCAAATGCGTCTTTTACTTTTACGTAACATTCATAGGTTTCTTGTAATTGCTGTTAAATCAGGTTAATTTCACCAACATAACTCTCATAAGTTAAACTTCTTACTTAATTTGTCCAAACTTTCAGCCACTTTGCGCCATGAAGCAGAACAGCGCTTCCTAAAGTCATCAATTCTCTCTTCATAAAGAGCCATTCCTTATACAGATAACAGACGTTCACGCTGTGTTGACATACAATAAACTTTCTAAAGCCGGTTTAAATACAGATGAGACTTGAGTGTGACCATTTTGAACGTGGATTTAGTTCAATGTCCAGTACCCGTCATCTCCATCTGCTACTAGCAAATTGTAGGTCAATTTACTATTCTGTTCTGGAAACAGATAGTGAACCGATCGTGTCGAAAAAGAATACTGTATGTGGTGGTTTTCAGTATTTATTCTTAGATTCAACTCAATGTATGTGGTAAATTGCTGCAAAACAAAATAAAAGACGTTCAGTTCTGCAGTAAATTAAGTATCAATGAAACAAAGAAACTGGTGTATTGTGATAAAAAAATACTTAAAATGACTGAAAAAAGGTAAAACATATAGCCTATACCTAATTAGTAAACAATGACATAGTTACGAAAGAAAAGCTTTGGAAGTTACCCTAACATGTAGGACATATAGCCTCAACTGGGTCGAAATGGTAGGTACGACGTAATTTGGGTACGAATAGCATTTACTGAAAAACCCTGAATGAATGAATAAACATCAAAAATAATTACTGCCTTAACAAAATACAAGTTATAATGCATTGATAACATGTGGAAACTTACACCATTCGGGGCTATAAACCGGTATAAACGTCTTAAGAAAATGCCGAAATAGCAATGGTGGCAAACGCGTCAAACATTCGTAGGTGAACAAACACTGATATATCAAAGGGATACGCACGAGCCTGAAGCTCGATTGGTCATTGTCGGCACGGGTACTACTTACATGTACCCCGGGGATTTAAAAACCTAAAAAAAATTATAAAGCGTTGCAACGCGAAACGATCGAATAATTTGGAGAGTTCTGTTGTTGTCGTTTAAATTTGCGAAACTACGAAGATTGCTTATATAACGTAAAAAATACGCAGTCTATGTATACTTGTTAGGATAGCTCAGTTGGCTTATGCGTGTTGACTTCAGGATTCCGGGGGTCACTGGTTCGAGCCCTGCTGCAGGCTACTTTTATTCCTTTTTTAAATTTTATTTTTAATTTTTTACTGGAGCTTTTAGAATTTAATGTTTACATTTATCAATATAAAGCATTTAATGAAAAACTTCAAAACATGCCAAAATCTGTGAAAAGGCCTCTTTAAATACACAAAATGAAAACAGTTTTGGCGACATTGCCTTTAAAATGATGAGAAACGTATACTCATACGTTTAGTTTTTAAATCTTTGAAAGTATTTTTTTTTAAATAATCGGCTACAGGGCGGACTTTTCCATACACAACTCCACAGCTTTGACGGTCAGAAGGTCAGGTTTCCATAAACAGTTTTACTTGATAATTGTTTTTCTCTATTAAATTATTCACAAACATGCAATCTACGTTTGTGCCTGATTTGTACTTTTAATTCCATTGATGCGTTTTGTACAAAGCATGGCTATGAAGATACTTGTAAGGGTATTTCTATGGTTGTAATGTGTTGATACATTGCGTTTCATTTGTAATCGAAAAATGCGATGTATTGATAGAAAAGAGAGATTACGTTTGCGCCGATATAACCCATATTCAATTAAGCCGTTCAAAGTAACTTGACTTGCATACTGTATAAGTATACTATGAACACTGCATGACACACATTTTATGCTGTGTATATGCGACTATAAAGTGAAAAAATAACACAGCACTACTCAAACTTAATTTAATAACTAAGAAACGTCATTTTTAAACATTCATTTAAAAATCAAAAAACTGGGTTCCGCTTCCGGTGTAAACACTTGCATCTTTTGAATTCGCAAAAAGAAATGTAAATTTAACACTAAACCAACTTAAAACCTCAATGAATTTATAAAGCAGACTATTCAGATGGGTAAAGGTGTATCTGACACAGGTAATCAATCCGCTTCGGTTAACAACAATAGCCCTAAAACACGGAACAAAAGACCAAGTTCAAGGAAGAGAAAAGTTATCTCCCCTGAACAGGAAAAAATCGCGAAAGCTGAGAAAAAAAGCAAACCGACTTCCGAGTCAGACACTGACAGCTCGTGTGGTGGTTGGGCTGATTTAGACATAGACATACCCACGTCAAATTACTTTTCCCCCCTAGTCGAGCCAGTGATGTCCAATCCATCTAATACAAACGCAGACATTACGGTGATTAGAGCCCTTACAGACAACATGAGTTCACCTGAGTTAGGCCATAACTATACACTAGGGTCATTTCCTCAGACCTCATTGAGTTTCACCATACCGCCACCTCTACAGTCAACCCCTGTCCAAGGACACGGCCAACCAAGCTCATTCATAACTGACTTCGACATACAAAGAATAGTACAAACTCTCCGCATGTCATTGAGAAATGAGATTCAGTCAATGGTCTCTGCTACAGTAGCAGAACACGTAGCTCCACTGCAGAATGAACTTGTAGAGATGAAAAACACCATTGCAAAACTAAATTCTAAATTGGCTGAACTTGAAACTGAAGTGGACAACAATAATCAATACAGTAGACGACATTGTGTTTTGATCAGCAACATCGATGAGAAACAGGACGAGTCAACTGATGAGATTATTCTAAACATTGCGAAAGACAGTGGTTGCTCCATCAACATCAATGATATTGATAGGTCTCACAGGAATGGACCAAAGAACAGTACTAACGGTAAACCCAGAGACATAATTTGCAAGTTTACAAACTACAAGGCAAAGTCTAATTTCATGAAATCCAGAAAGCAACTAAGACTCAACAAAAGCAAAATCTTTATAAATGAGCAGCTTACACCCATCCGGAGACAAATAGCATACCAATGCCGACAATTGAAAAAGGACCCCCAGTCTCCAGTGTCCGACACATGGTCATTTGATGGGACTCTATACATCAGAGTCTCCAACCAAAAAGAAAGCTTTAGGATAAACTGCCTCCAGGACCTTTGCAAGTTTGGATACAAACCCAAGTAGAGAACATTGACCACATGTTGCTAAGTCATACAGAGTGGATTCATGTATTATTTCAACTTGATGTCTACCAAATCTTAGTCTTCAACTCACTATGTTCATTAAATTTATATATCTTAGATATATCAAACTTTTACTGCATACAAACTTGTTGTCACATGTTACATAAAAGAGTTTTTCATGTAATTATATTCTGTTCATCAACAAAAAGTGTCAATAAATCACATCAAGGTGTTAAAACAAGTATAAAAACAAAACAAAACATTACACTATAGTCATCGTACATACTCATTTACACACTGTAAATAATTTATAAAGTGCTGTTTTCTAATTAATTTGTAAATAATTTATAAGGTGCTGTTTTCTCATTAATTTGAGTGACCATTTACTAAATTGTTGTCTCTTGTTTCCCTTTTTGCTAAAATATACTATGAATATATTGTGTGAATGCAATATATGACATGCAAATTATGTATATGTTATGAACAAATCCATAATAACTGTGTATTTTTCCATCAAAATGTCAATGTGTGAAACCATGTTAAGTATACTCATTCTATCAGATACTCACTTTCTACATATATACAATAATGCAAATATTAACCTATTTACTTACAATAATGGTATTATTCTTGACCAAATGTATGTAACGAATGCCATACACATTTGTAAATATTATGAAAATTGTGTGTAATTTTTATTGTATATAACTTAACATGTTAACTTACAAAAATGTAATTATTCCTGCTCCAATGAAAGTAACGATTGCCATGCTAATTTGTAATATGTTGAAAAACCTGTCAAAATTGTGTGTCTTTTTATTATTACTATTTTTTTAACTGTAGATCTATATAACTTAAACGGTATATTCAAACTTGTTGTCACATGTTACACTAAGAGCTTCTCATATAATTAAAACAAATTTCTGTTGATCAATTGAAATTGTCAATAGAATTACATTAATGCATAGAAACAAGTAATTTAAAATACATTATACCATAACCATATTACACAATAACTTACATACAATAAATAATTTAGAAGGTGTTGTATTCCAATAATTTGTGGAAGCAATTTCTAAAATTGTGTCTCTTTTTTTTCCTTTTTACTCAAATATACTGTGAATATACTGTGTGAATGCAATATATGACATGCAAATTGTGTATATGTTATGAACAAATCCATAAAAACTGTGTGTTTTACCATTAAAATGCCAATATGTGAAACCATGTTAAGTAAACTCATTATACCATATACTCACTGACTTTTTTACCTACAACAATGCAAATATTTGCCTATTTACTTACATAATGTGATTACTCCTACTCCAATGTTTGTAACAAATGCCATCCAAATAATGTAAAAGTTATGTAAATTGTCAAAATTGTGTGTTATTCTTATTGTATGTAACTTAAACTGTACCCATATTTCTCGTCATACTTTACATAAAGAGCTTCTTATATAATTATAATAAATTGATGTTTAACAATAAAATTACAAATAAATAACATGAATGTGTCAACAAAAAAGTAATCAAAAAGACATAATACTAAAGCCATAGTACAAACTTTTTAACTGACTGTAAATAGTTTACAAGGTGCTGTTTTTCTCATTAATTTGTGTGATCATTTAATAAAATGTTGTCTCATGTTTTCTTTTTTCCAAATATAATATGAATATTCTGTGTAACGCAAAACATGACATGCAAATTATGTATATGTTAAAAACAAATTTATAATTACTGTGTGTTTTTCCATTGAAATGTCAATATGTGAAATCATGTTAAAGTAATGAAAATTGTTAAAATACCTTTTCTTTTTTTTCTTCTCTTCTTCAATACCAACATAACTTTATAATGAAAATTAAATTTTAACATTGCCACATTGCATGTATATACCTATAAAATGTAAATGTGTACTCCATGAGCTTCTATTTACAGTTTGAATAAAAAAAAAATTCAATAATAACACTTACATGTAAATGTATTATACCACAACCAGGCTTACTTCTTGCGTAAATAATGTTAATGTAGTTTAACACCCAATTTTCTAAATTAAACTGGTAAAAAACTGCTTATATTTATAAATTTCCTTTCCCTAAGGGGTTATCAACGTAACTTATATGTTATCAGTACTCTAAAAAATACTATATTATTTCAAAATAATTAATGTAACTTCTAAAACAAATCTTAATATCTTCTCATGTTAAGAAATTATTGTATAAGGATATATCTATTGTCAACCATCAAACAATACTACTCTGCATTACACCTTTAATAGACCTGCTGTTGGCATTATACATATACTGTATTTAAACTTTTCCTCAATCTGTTTGGATAATAAATTGCATCACTGCTAGGTTCATGCACACTTTAACACTTTATATAATGTTCATTACGAAACAATAATTGTAATGAAATTGAAACAACATTACGGATTCGATAGCGTTTCTATAAGCCTGTGGCTTTCGATGCAATTGAGCAAAAGTAAATTGGTTTACATTAAACGACAATTAAAAACATTGATAATTTAACAATATGTGTTTTGCGCTTACACACGTTTGAAATACCGGCTATTTAACGAACGGAAGTCTTCAAAATATATGTCAGACAGTAAAACAAATTAAAATGTCTGATTGAGATTTGTTTGCTGCCAGACACTTTTTTTGAAAATGAGTTATATTGTCAATATCTACTGCAAACAATCAAATTCAATTGTATGTAAATAGCGATCGAAGTCAGGATAGTCGCAAAAGTAGAATATACCATTACTTTCACTTTAACTTCTGACGTTAACAAAGGTTGAACAGTCATTCTATCGATTTTATGTTCCCATTTATTTTCATAATTACAAATAACCTTCCAGTAGTCAATATGTTTATATAAATATAATAATACATTTCAACTATGTATGTTTGATTTATTTATATAATTGCAGAGGTTTGAACTAAAAGCGCGAGACTAGTTGCTGTAATACATTCAAAAAATGGTAAATATTATTTAACACAATGATCTTGTATGCGACATCTGAATTAAAAATCCAATTTTTGCATTTACCGAAACAGTTCAAAAGAAAACAGTTATGTAACGGTTAACGATTTATCTATACAGAACTGTCAGCAAGTTTGTTAATTACAATGTATCAGAACCAATAATCATCAAAAACACCGTATTTTAGCACCGTTCACAAAATCGTCTTCATACTTTATTATTATCTCAATAAACTGGTAATGGCAGTTAGCAACATAACAACATTCAACTCATACTACATGCCGATTGTCAAAGTCTTATGCGTCATGCTGTATTTATTTTTACATCTGAAAACCATTGTTCATGAAAAAGCGATTGATTGCATACTTTCGCCGAAATGTTTAACTAGCTTTCTTTTTTTTTCAGGGTTCAGCATCTAGTAAAGATTCGAGTTTAGCAAAGGTATTCTAATAATAACAATACTAGTCAATATTGTGTAAAAACAAAAATACAAAATGATAATAAGCTTGAGCTAAAATGATATCTAATTAACACAAGAAAAAGATTTCCTTTACATTTCCTAAAAAAATATCCAGCATTTTATTTTTAGGGACTTGCAATTATGATAATGTGTATAAACTTATGGTTTAAAGTAACGTCTGAATAGGATGCCATAGGTGAACCACGACTTAAGATAAACATCTTATGTCGTGGTCAACCTATGGCATCCGACGTTACTTTAATAGCATTGATGAACTGAGGCGTAAGAACTAGTTATCACACTATTAAAGTTATTTTATTGAGTCAGTCGTGGGACGTAACACGTTGTCGGAACAGGATAAGTAACACGTGGTAATGCCATTTCGTGTAATGCATCTTTCAAAAGGATAATACAAGATAGGCTAATTTTTAAAGTGTAATAAACATCATACAAATCAGCGATTTTAAATAATTTACAAACCGTGTTATTTGCGATTGGTTGATTTTATCGTTACACTAGTTCAATGAGACATTTGGTTGATTATATTGGTTGTATGGATATGTGTCGTTCTATCACCTTAAACAGTCGTAACCATGATTCAAAATATCCTTCCCAAGAGTAACTATGCCGTCTCAATGAGTTAAGAATCTCTTTCATGTAAAGATATACATAATCGTGGTAATGACAAACAAATTTGCGAAGGGGGCATCTGTAATACAGTTTATGACAACTTATCGGTACCACATAAGCGATTACTTGATTACATGTATAAAACTGTTTCATTTGCTTATTATTTTCTTTTCAGTCTTTAGCGTTTAGTCCAGATTCGACTTCAAGTGAAAGTAATGCTATGTTAGGGGACAAATGGATGAACAAAATCTACTTCGATCCCGAAGCAAGCATTTCAGATGGAGAAAAATACGATGATATCAAAGATAACGATCTTTTAATTAACCTCAAAGAACTTATTGGCGTAAATGAGAACATTCTTAAGGTGTGGACATATAACTCGCCGCTGGATTCGATATATAATTCGCCGCTGCCTACTGATTTTTTTATCAATCATATCCATCATAGATTTATAGTTTTCCAAACCGACGAAAGGTGGTGGTCTATTGAAAAACACTGTGCCTGTATTACGATTCAGCGCAGCAATCAATGGAATGCCGTATTAAACCTTTTCAGACAAAAGTCTCGTAATTCCCCGACGCAACATAACGAGGACGATGGGGGCATTTGCGTGTATGACCTTATTGAATGGTTGTATTACGAAGATGAACTGCACAATACGTACCATTTTAGGCTCAGCAACTGCCAACATTTTGCTGATCGTGTATTTAAGCATGTGACAAACCCATGCCATTATGAAGATATTGAAAAATGTTTTATTTTGAACCTAGAAGACACCGGGTATTACGATCTGAAAAAAAGCCGCATACGAGCCGAAGATCTTATGTCTTATAACATGCGAAGTAAAGAAACGAGTGAAGAAATTTATCTTATCCGAGTGTGTGGATTGATGTATCACGTATTTGTCGTGATCATGGCCAAAAGATGGTGGTGGTTAATCGAAGCTGATTCAGACATTATCATAATTCATCGATTTCATTCAGAAGAAAAATTAAACAAAAGAATCAATTCAATATCAAATTCTTACACATGCATTGATGAAGATTTTGGCACAATGAGAATGTATGATCTTATGAAATGGCTATGTACAGAAGATACATTCAAAAAAAGGGGCAAACAATCGGATATTATATGTGCCAAAGTATATAAACACGTGGCATTGCGAAAAAATGCTGATATTATCCTACGAGGCAAATTACAGAATTATATAAGTGATCACAATAAATTGATAAATGATACTGTGACATGTCTAACGACCCTCGGAATGGACACACATGTAGCAAAAAAAAAAGTTAAGTCGTTGTTTCGATCTAGATTGGCAGACAAGACCATGCAATTTTTACAATTGTGGGGTAAACATTCGGCTCACCTACTCGCATCACATGCAATCAATACATGTAAACTTTTTGTGACAAACCCAGGCCATTATGAAGATATTGAAAAATGTTTTATTTTGCACCTAGAAGACACCGGGTATTACGATCTGAAAAAAAGCCGCATACGAGCCGAAGATCTTATGTCTTATAACATGCGAAGTAAAGAAACGAGTGAAGAAATTTATCTTATCCGAGTGTGTGGATTGATGTGTCACGTATTTGTCGTGATCATGGCCGAAAGATGGTGGTGGTTAATCGAAGCTGATTCAGACATTATCATAATTCATCGATTTCATTCAGAAGAAAAATTAAACAAAAGAATCAATTCAATATCAAATTCTTACACATGCATTGATGAAGATTTTGGCACAATGAGAATGTATGATCTTATGACATGGCTATGTACAGAAGATACATTCAAAAAAAGGGACAAACAATCGGATATTATATCTGCCAAAGTATATAAACACGTGGCATTGCGAAAAAATGCTGATATGATCCTACGAGGCAAATTACAGAATTATATAAGTGATCACATTAAATTGATAAATGATACTGCGACATGTCTAACGACCCTCGGAATGGACACACATGTAGCAAAAAAAAAGTTAAGTCGTTGTTTCGATCTAGATTGGCAGACAAAACGATGCAATTTTTACAATTGTGGGGTAAACATTCGGCTCACCTACTCGCATCACATGTAATCAATACATGTAAACTTTTTAATTTACCATGGTGGTTTCCTGCCACAGTGACAGTTGATGCTGAACAAAAATATTCGAAGAATGCAAAATGCATTATTTGTCGCAACACGAGTTAAAACGCCACATGGTCAAATGTCGATTTTTGCAGACAGAAAGTTAAGAGATTAAAAAAAACACTGAGGATGTATTCTGTGATTCCCGGAAATGGAAATAGGTTGTTTTGTTTTGGTACAAATAGTATATACAAATATAATTATATAGTATTGCGTTTAAATGCCTATCATTATATATACATATATTGATGTATAACGTCTCTTCGACAGGTATTGGTATACCATAATATATTTATTTATTGATATATAATACATCCCTAAGACAAATACTGGCATTCATTTAGATATGTTTGTAGTATAGTACTTCTGTTCGAGAGGTATTTGTTTGAAAGGCACTCTGACGGAGCAATTAAACGACCGGGTTTGCATGGACTACACGTAGAAGACATAGAGAACAGAATGGTCGAACGCGTAAAAGACAATTCATAAGTCGCATCCTAGCTTACCATACATATTACATGGATTTAGGAAAATCGTATAACGTTGTTACATCCATTTTGTCCAGCATTACATGGATTTATTGTATAAATGATGTATATGATCCAACGGAGAGTAACAGTATTAAGCCATGAATAGAAGCGTCGAAACGTGCGTGTTCCAAAGCAAGTTATGCGATAGATGTACTTCTATCAGATATGAAACAAGTATTGTGTTTAAGGTATGGATACTTAACGGATGTCAGTAATCTAAGACATCTAGCAATGATCATTTCAGGGTTCCATGTGTATGAAAGAAATAAGTTAACTCCGCTGTAATGAACCACCAGCTTTTCGTGACGAAATAAGTTAACTCCGCTGTAATGAATCACGTGCGTTTTCGTGACGAAATAAGTTAACTCCGCTGTAATGAACCACCAGCTTTTTGTGACGAAAATTCATCCGCATTGATAACGAATCGAAGAAAACAAGTTATACAAAAGTATGAGAATGCATTGTAAAATAAACAAAGCCAGTTGGTCCCAATGTGAAGTGTTGTCTATTCAACGCTTCGGGCTTCGAAAAGATGCATGAAGATGCGTTATATATTTAAAACAAAACATAGCAAAAGACGGTTTTGTTCCAGATTCTTCAGATAAAGAATTATTTTTTACATGTGGAACAATACTGTATTCATTTTCACAGATTTAAAAGGAATACAATTGTGCAAAAAAATGTGAGCTTATTTATAAGAAAATTACATAAACATCACATGAACACTAGTATATATGTTAAATAATACTAAATCATTTTAGAAAGTGTTTGTTTCTATGACAATATCCTCGTAGAGAGTCTGTAACATAGTGGCTATTTCAACAATATTTTGTCAAGAAGGAAACGAAACTTTAAGTTTTGAACCAGTAGCAGGTCACGTGTTGTTAATTGATTAGTAAGTGTGTGTGTGGCTATTTGTAGTAATAAATAGTTTTCTTAAAAAGGTCAATTGATATCGTCTTCTTTGGAAAATCAAATCAGCCCATGTTTATATGAAGATTGTATATATTTCCTAGTTGATTTTCCGAGCATACTAGGATAAAGTTTGCATTTCATTTCTTCTAAGAAATTGCGCTCATTCTTAGAATATCTGTTGATTAAGTACGCACATTAGTGTATCCACTAGCTCGCGGTGAATGCGTACTAAGTCATATATTCAAGGTACATTTACCACAGATTTTACTTGAGCATAAGTATATGCATGAAATATACATCTTATTACATTCACAGTACACTTGTAACTATGGATTGAATTTTTTTAAAGTGCATATTCTTCGTGATAAACATGATTGTTTTGAAACTCTGTTCACAGATAGCAACTATGTATGTTTCCTAGCAAATCCGCACAATATAGTTTTTGCTTAGTTTTTGTAATAAGTAGTTCTGAATGAGTTAATCCGATAGCTTTAAGAAGTTTCGAAGTTGAAATTATATTCGGAAGGAAATCAATAAGATCTGAGTATTGTTTTCTCATATTATGTTTTGTATTATTTCGAAAACAACTGATTGTATTCATTCAATGTCAATGTTGACGATTTCTAGTATACTGGTTTTATTATACTGTTGGCAAATATACTAATTAAAATACCCTGGGTACAATACTGCAAACTACCTTTGGAATGGAAAAAATACCCCGGACAGGTGCCTTTTAATATATGTTCCATACCCAGGGTAAACTGTTATATACTTTAAGAGTACCCTGGGTACTTTAATGTACTAAGTACCTGAGCCGACAACAACCAATGGAGTCAACCACGATTTGTGAATATTGGCCTATGTACTACTTAAAAAAGATTACCATACTTAATTATATTACAAAATACCCGGGGTAAGGAAAATATACGTACAAGAATCCCCGCGTATAGCCAGGTGCCTTTAAGGGTATTTTCAATACCAAGGTTAGATTGAAGTATACTTAAGAATATCCGGGGCACTTTTAAGTACCTGTGCCAACAACAACGAATTGAACTAAACTTACCATATTGAATTTTGAAACCTCGAAGCAAGTTCCTCTGTTATCTAACATCTCTCCTACTCTTGCTTGCACAAACGCTCTGTCTTGGCTCTTACGATGACTGTTCACTGTGCTTGATATCAATTGACACATAGGCAAATAATCTTTAGATCTTTATTTCAAGTAGTTAATATGTGAATAGCATATGTGCAAAATGTAATACTGGATTGTAACAAAAGTGTTGAGTAAAACATCTAAGAATATTTCAAACTACTATTAAACATGTATTTAATATCATCTTACCAGTAACCATGTGGTTACTTAGACATATAATAGACAAAAAGGACTAGCAAACTTTCAAATGTTTCTTATCATGTTAAGACCTTATGCAAATACTTATAAAATGTGTTGTACAAGTGTTGCCGGCCTCGCCAGCCGCAGTGGGTGGAGAAAAATACCAACAACGGTTCTGTGTTTAATCCCCTCGCAGACAATATATATATATATATATATAATTAATCTGCAGATATGAGTAAATACAGCTGCTTAATCAGAAAATGGTTGAGAACAAAAACATTGCGTCTAGCTATCTGACTGCCGATATCGTGTTTGAAAAGTATCGCAAAGGATTAGCAATCACGTGCCTCTGCGCATAAACACCAGCATGAACAATAACAATAACGGTTTAACACTACCAATACTTCAAATACGATACTAATACGACTTAACTGTGTATCATGAAATATAGTGGCTTGGTTCTTTTAATAAGGTTTATCAGATAGAACTTTTAAAATATACAATTACATTAATTTATTCTATGACACAAGCATTGTTATAAAAAAAAGTATAACTATGAGACAATACACTCAGGTGGTGAAATGTTGACCTCAGAGGATATCAGATGAAATTTCAAGTGTTTGAACTTTGATAGAGTTCGAGGTAATGATAATGATTTAATACATGATTATCTTACCAATTCACATAAAACAAATACGTATCAAAGCCATTTTTTGAACGTATTCTTCGGACGAATGACACATTTAAAATATGCATGAATTACCATGTAACATCATCAACATTGATTACAAAGCAAAAACCTAAAATAAGATCAGCACTTTACGATTATGAACACACGGCTGTACAATCACATTTAAATTTTCAGAACCGTTGTTGCTTAAATAAATCAGTACTACTTACCTTAACCCATCAACAGTCACTGATAACGTCACTGATCAAAGAAATTAAATAAAAATATCGTTTATCGATCATTTTATCTACAATCGCAATTTCAGATATGGGCGCAGCCATCTTGAATTTCCTCTCGCAATTCTTAGTAAATTCCAGTAATACGATTGCTTGACGGTACCAAGATTTACGAATCTTGGTAGATTCCCGCAATCTCATTGGTTCATACTACCAAGAGTAAACATCGACTTGTGAGTTTCCTGTATAACTCCCATGTTTTTTCACTGATCTAGACCATTTTCAAACTCGTCCGGGATATCAATTCAACCAATGTTTCGACCAAGTTTCATGATGATTGGGCAACAATTGTGACTTCTAGAGTGCTCACAAGGTTTCTCTATAGCCAACTAAGGGTAACTGCCCTGCCCATTGGCGGCCATGTTTTTTTTACGGACCGGAACCACTTTTGTACTCAACCAACATATCATTAAGACAAACATTTTGACAAAGTTACATTAAGATTGGGCACGAAATGTTACTTCTACAGTGTATAAGGTTTTTCTTTTTTTTGACCTAGTGACCTAGTTTTTGACACAGCATGACCCAGTTTCAAACTCGATCGAGGTATTATTGAGACAAATCTTCAGACCAAGTTGCATGAAGATCGGACAAGAAATGTGGCCTCTAAAGTGTTTACAAACAAATGTGGACGGACGACGGACGGACGGATGGACGACGGACAAAGACCGATCACAAAAGCTCACCTCAGCAAGCAGGTGAGGTAAAAAAGCTCAGGATGTTTTTTCTTTTAAGGAACAATGGGTGATTAATCTGCATTAGAACGTGGTGTGCAAAGAACGTTGGTGTGCATCATTCGCTTATCCATATAACACTCACACCAAGTTTCATTGAAATGCACGAAAGCAGTTCCACAATATGCTTCTGGACACAAAACTTTTCTGAACGGATGGACAACGCCAAAACAATCTTATCCAGATCTAAGCATGGATGGACAACACCACAACATTTTCCTCCTCCAGATAAAATTATGAGAGAAGGATGGTCAGACAAGTCAGCGACTATAGGCTTTCCCTTGTTGGAGCACACAATCTCTAACCTGTAATTTATAAGTACAAAGATGTATACATAATTTCGGAAAAATGCTGGCCAGTTTAAGGGTTTAGCGTAAGACCTCACATGAAGCATTTGTGTAACATTGACCCTTAATGTGAATCGTATGACCTTACATGGAGTATATTGTGTGATGTTGACCTTAACCCTATACATGAACCTTAACCTTCACCCAAGACATGAATCTTACAGATGACACACAGCAAGGAAGAAGATCGAGAAGCGTTATGGAAGGTTATAACAGAATCCACTGATGCATAGTAAATTAATGGCGAATAAAAAATATTTCTACAAATGTGTGACCTTTGATGTGTGACCTTGATTTTGGTAAAAAACACATAGGTCTTGCACTGCCTCATAATTGAGAACAATTACATCAGGACATTTTCAGAATCCATTTTAGTATGGAAGAATCCTTACCAAATAAGGCATATTTAATCAAAATGTGTGATTTTGACCTTTGTGTGTGACTTTGACCACCACCCTAGTAACCTGGATCTTATATCTGACACTCAGCTAGATAATGGAGAACAATCGTGGACAATAATTACATAATCCTTTGATGCATAGTAAAGGAATGACAAAATAATGAATAATTCATCAAATTTGTGACCTTTGACCTCAAAGTGTGACCATGACCTTAGCCCCTAGGATTATGGGTGTTGAATGTTAAGCACCCCCAGATGATTGAGAACAACTATCATGGCAAGTTTCATTGCTCTGGCTGATGTGTTAATGGAGATAAAGCTCTAAGCTTATATTCAAAAGCATTTTTCAAGATACAAAGGGCAATATCTTTGTTATTAACAGATGGTGTACAATGCCATTTGGCGTGCATCATCCACTTATCCATGTATATACTCATATCAAGTGTTAATGAATTCCGCCAAAGCACTTCCAAGATATGGCGCTGGACGCAAAAGTGTTTGACGGACGGATGGACGGTCGGAAAGACAGACGGACGGACAACGCCAAAAAATTATCCCTCCGCCTATGGCGGGTGATAACAAATGACTACGAACTGTTAACGACTGAAGTAAGGCTAACGGGTATATACTTGAAATTAAATGTTTAAATTTTTTATATCCAACATTCGATATTAGTTTATTACAATGCACAGTTTACATTTGACAAGGAAAACATACCGTTTTTGCAAGTAGGACTAGATAGTGAATTATAAAATACATTTATTTGAAACAAGATGGTCACATTTCAAACAATGTATATTAGCAAGATTCTGCTTTAACATGTTATAAAATTTAACAAAGGAAATTTAAACATGTGTTCAATTTTGGAACAAATCAAAACACAGAGCCCACTAATTACCACTTGAAAAGAAAATAAATGAAATTAAGCATCCTACTAAAACTATATGAAGAGTGAAGGTTGGTAACAACAATTTAACATTTCAATTGGACTAAAACGACAGAAGTGAACTGCCAATAACGAGTATACCATGATTAAGTGACAATAGTTTCGCTCTACGGGACAAATCTGACCTAGTTATATGCAAGGGAAGTGTACCTGAACAATGTTTAAAAGATAACAGTGAAAATAAGAGACACTCGGCTATATAGAACACAGGATTGAGTTGTAACTGTATTTAAATTAGAATAAACCTGCATTTTAAACGAACAATTCTTTGTGTAGTACATTATATGTAGCCTAGATATTATTATATAAATCTCATTAAAAAAAATAAACAACACACACACTAGGCCACTGTGCCACTTAAAGGATTAGAAGATGCAAGATACAATCTTTTATTTAAAGTTGGTATATACTAGTAAAAGTTAACATTATCTATGAACATGTATAGCTATGCACGGACAAGAAACTGATTAAAAAAAATATCTAATATTTAGTTTTTTTTCCTGTGTACATGCTATTATTAAGGAAAACCGTGCACATTGCCGTTAAATAACCTACTTAAAACCAGACCTGAAAATTGAAATTTTGACACACTGACAAACTAAGCAATTTCCTCAAGTGAAAATGTTTTCCAAAACATTTGCACCAATGCGGAATTAATGCACGACAGTTATTTCGCATAAAAACTTCTAACATAGGAAAGAGCTGTTTATCATTTTGAAGATTTCCCAAAATGTGTTTTAAAGGAAGTTAGTTCCAAAAAGGAAGATTAACCCGTTATAATTCGGCATTAAATGAATTAATAGACATACAAGCGCGTCGAGATAATAAAATAATCGTGATTTATGTTATAATTTACTGTAAACATGCACAAATAGTGTTTATTATGAAAGAAAATGATATTCGAACATACAACATCTCGGAGGTCAAGAAATTAAGCAACAAATTTGTCGACGGTTTTGCTTCAATAACTTTTTTATTCCGACGTCTATGTTATTCAAACAAAAATCCGAGGGAAGCACACACACCGTAGAGCCGAATGGCTTATATCCGCTACTCCTTCAAGAAAAACACGAAAACGTCGTCATCTTGGAAGTTTAGTTCCAACTAACCTCACTTAAACCCGGTAAACTCCCGTATACGCATGCCCCCCTGTTAATTGTCGCAATCCTTGTGTCAGAAGATTAAAATTACAAAACTCATGGTCTGAACGCCAATTTTCTACAGTAATTCATGGAGGCAGACATCTTGATAACTTCGCAGTAGATATTCGCCAATGTGCAGTTTTACAAGACGTTATTTCATTGGTCAGTTTGATTTAGCTCTTATCGAACTCTTTGGGTCAGACAAAGTATCACAGCAGTTACAAATTTATCACCGCAGTGATAAAATTACCGCAGTGACAAAAATTTCACCGCCGTGACCATTTTGTCACCGCGGTGATATCTATTTTTAGCTGTTGGCGTATATGTACTTGTGACACAAAGGGCACGTCATACTGACTAGAATAACACTCACAGTTCCCATATCGGTGGATATTATGGCGCACCAAAGGGGTCGAAACTTTAACTTCTGCTGCAGCAGAAAAAATGCTGCTCGGTCAGCAATTTGCTGCTGCGCCAGAAAAATCCTGCTCGACCAGCATTTATTTTTAGATTATATCATCAGCCAATCAGTATCATATTACACATAGGCATAAATCATGAAACGTTGGAGCAATTGATCAACCAAATTTGCATATTCCTACATGATTTATAGATTATAAAGCCTAATTATTATTTTATGAACAACTACGAAAAAAGGATGAGGATTAATAATAATTGATTAAAACACAGATTATGAGTTTGTTGCAGTTTTTCTAGTTATTGTCAGGTCTATTTCGTTTCCGTAGAGGTAGCTTATGTCGTCCGTTTGTAAGCTCAAATAAGATTGGCGGGCGGATTCAAGTGCTTATTCTAACAAGAGCTGTCAGAAGACAGCGCGCTCGACTATTCGAGTGCTTGACAGTATAACGTAAGCCATCATGTGGAAATTGTTCATATTCAATAAGGTCAATGTAATATAGTAATATTCTAAGTGGAAGAGGACCATTCTTGAAACATATTGATCGCTTTTGTTTTAAAGAAGTTGTACTTTATAGGTTAAGGGTTCATGTATATTGTCCACAATCTATTGAACATTTCTAAAGACATAAAACAAAGTAATATGATTTTTTTTCAAGTTTGATAAAAATAGTTTGGATGGTCCTTCAAAAATGAAATAAATAAATATTTGTGTTTTTTTAGCAATGTTTAAAAAAAATCGTTTTGGGTGGGGGGGGGGGTGGAGAGGGGGTATAATGTGGAGGGGGTGGTCATTTATAAGATTATCTTTCAAAAATAAGAAAAAAAGGAAAACAAATGTTGTTTTTTTTTTTTTTTTGTTTTTTTTTTGGGGGGGGGGGGGAATTCTGTGGTGGGGATGGGGGTGGTTTGGGAGGAGGTCATTGTGGTATGTAAGGTAAGTGTTGTTTTGTCGAAGTATGAATCAAATCTGATCATAAATAAAGAAGTTATGGCAATTGAAGCAAAAATTATTAATTTGACCTTGAGAGTCAAGGTCATTCAAAGGTCAAGGTCAAATTCAACTTGCCAGGTACAGTACCCTCATGATAATAAGAAAGTATTTAAAGTTTCAAAGCAATAGCCTTGATACTGTTGAAGTAAAGTGGATCTAAACAGAAAATTTAATAAAATATTCAAAGCGACTAAGTCAAAAAAGGGCCATAATTCCGTTAAAATGCCAACAAGAGTTATGCAACTTTTCCTGTACAGTCCCCTTTATGATAGTTAGCGAGTGTTCCAAGTCTGAAAGCAATTATAGCTATGATACTTTAGGAGTAAAATGGACCAACACACAAAACTTAACCAAATGTTCAATTATCTAAGTATAAAAGGGGCCATAGTTCTGTCAAAATGCCAGTCTGAGTAACATAACTTTGCCTGCACAGTCCCCTTATTATAGTTTGTAAGTGTTGCAAGTATGAAAGCAATGGCTTTGATACTTTAGGAATAAAGTGGAGCTAAACACAAAACTAAACCAAATTTTCAAGTGAAAAAAGGGCCATTATTCTTACAAAATACTTGATACAGTTGTTTGCTCTTGTTTGTAGATTGGAGTCATGCTGGTAAAGATATATGCAAAATATGAAAGCAATATGTCAAGGGATATAGAAAATATCTGAGGTGGTACGCAAACTTTAACATAGATTTATCAATAATATGCATATTTTAAGTGAAAAAAGGGCCATAATTCTTACAAAATGCTTGATACAGTTGTCTGCTCTTGTTCTTAGATTGGGGTAATGTTGGTAAAGAAATATGCAAAATATAAAAGCAATATGACAAGGTACATAGAAAATATTAGAGGTGGTACGCAAACTTTAACATTGGCCAACGGGAACGCCGACGCCGGGGTGAGTAGGATAGCTCCACTATATATATACTAGTAGTCGAGCGAAAAAAAAATGCTGGTCGAGCAGGATTTTTCTGCTGCAGCAGAAAAAAAATGCTGCTCGGGCAGGAATTTTACTGGTCGAACAGCATCTAGATACCGCTCGAGCAGCAAATATGATGCTCGAGCAGTAATTTAAATGCTGCTCGAGCCGCATTTTTAGCATAGGTGCAACGCACCTATGCTTAAGGTATATACGACATTTCGAAAACCCACATCGATCGGTTGCCCATTATGAAGCCTTACCTGATCAAAAATCAGACGACATATCTATTTAATTTAGTATATGGTTATTCTTACAATTTTTTTGGAAACGTTTTTCTAACGTTTTCTTCCAAGAATATTGCTGACACCGTTTTTAGTGAATTTTTCTAAGACCGTTTTACCTGAAAAAACCTTAGAAACTAAAACAAATTTCGTTCGTAAAACAATTCTGTTCTTGTTGCTAGTGACCTAACACCTAATTTCTATTTCCGTTGTTTACTGTTTTGTGAGAGGTCAAATGTTTACATAACTGAATTCATAAGGCCCTGGTTTAAGGATATGTAACATTTCATCGGTTTATTTTAAATAGATATTAAAACATGTTCTCAGCAGGAAGTGGGGCATAAAGCACTTTTATTCTTTGAAAATGTGTAAAAAATGGCGGAGTACGATGAATGTTTTCTGATTTATGACATGGATTCTGACCTGCCTTTCTATGGATTGATGAAGTAGAGTTTGAAAGTAATAGAGATGTGTTAATTGAAGTTAAAATGATTTACTTTGAGCTAGAAATTAACGTTACGAGTAGAGCAACCGGTTTAAATGTGACATCGGATTTAATGAATTCGCGCGAATTCTGGACGAGTTTTGTGTCTGTAAAATATTAAATGGAAAGCTGTAAATGTATCAAGTCGGAAAAGAAAACGGATGGTTGCATAATGGTATGCGTGAAATAATGTAATTCTACGTATTTATTTTCATAGTTATGTCATTGTGTAACCATTCACATTCGTCACTATTTGGAATTCCCGTTTCAAAAAATATAACAAGTTGGTAACAAGGGGGGCGACTCGTGATGTCAGCAATCGTTAAGGTTACAATATACTAAATAATCGAGTCATGAAGCGCTGTACTCTCTAAACAAATCATCATATTTTCCTCGAAGGCATGTTATACACTTTAGACTGTTGTTCTGGTTTTATCGTTTGGAGATATTGATATGGTCAGCATAGGTGTTCACTACTAAATCCCTGAAATAGGACAAAGTTGGAGATTAAAGTAAAAAATGGCACTGCAAAAGGTAACAATCTACTAGAAAACGGCCGAAAAAAAGGCGCAAAAACAGTCGATTTTGATTTGAGTCGAATTCGTTTTTGGTTTGAACATGACATATCTTTTTTATTGCTTAAATCGATTCAGCTAAGAATGCCCGTCAAGAAAATGTATGGTTATGGGGTTCTCTATGTGCAAAATGTTGTATTTATTTTCGCTTGCACGATGTTGTATTTATTTTCGCTCAAAGTTGTCGCTTTTTTACATCGAAACATAAAAGGAAAGTATTTAGTATATTTTGACCTAACATTTATTTTAGCAGCAACTTCCCTGTATCTTGCAACTATGCTTTCAGCGCCATTGGCGCTCTCGTTTTCTGCTGCAGCAGAAGATAAAGTTTCGACCCCTTTGGTGCGCCATAGGATAACGCATCCAGCATTGCTCTGCGTCACTTGTATTTCTTGTATAAACGTCCGACATCGAAAGTCAAACGACGTTGGGCGCCATTTTCGGGTTTCGTGTTCTGCGATGATTTTTATTTTAGGATCGCAGATGAAATTTTTGTATATTTTATTATTATTTGACCATTCCCCGATGTTATGGAAAGGGATTTCTCTAAAACAAATATTAAATCAATATACAAACGAACAAGAATGTATATATTTAAAAAGTGATAGAAACATTCACATACACGTAGAGTAGGTACGGCGAGTCGTCTATGAAAATTTAACTACAATACACGCATTATTAATAATGACTGCGAAAAATATATCCTAGTACAAACATGTCACAATAATATGTAATTTAATAGTTATAAAATAAAAGTAATTGTTTACCTGAGAAAATAGATTATTTCATTCAAAACATAAGAAATACGTCAAACAATAGTGACTCTTGAAATTTTAGTGCACGTGGATCACGAACCAGGGTTAGATAACTCTAATGTTAGTAAATCATGCATGAGGGTAAACTGTTTGGGTTGATTCCCTATGAACATTGAAATGTATTAAAATTCATATCTAAACACTCAGATTAAAATAAATAAATAGTCTAGATTTTATGCGATTAATTTTTTACCCTACGACACGTACACTAACGTACACTCTTTGTAGCACTTCGTAATGACGGAGTTTTATTTTACCGGTACCCGCTAAATACGTTAAGTGTTTAACATTAAATTTTAAAAATATTTAAAATGTTTATAGGTATTTAGCACTTTATAAAGTATTCCGACATCCGTTCCAGCAGACAATCGTTATTACGCTAATTTTGACAAGGGAATTCGTTCCTACGTTGTTTTGACAACCCGAACATTCGTTCTTATGTTGTTGTTTTTTTAACCTATTTATTTAAGCTCGATTGCATAACAAGCCTAAGGCTTATATGAAACGCTATCGAGTCAGTTTCCTTGGTGTCTATGGGGGGGAATCTAAAGAACGCTCCCACAGTGGGAATCGAACCCGTGACCTCCCGATCGCTAGGCGGACACCATATCCACTACGCCACGGCGACCTCGTTCTTATGTTATTTCGACAAACCGCACAATCATTATTACAATAACACATTATTTTAAAACTGATATTGTTTTATTCACATAAAGAACGTTTTGTCTATTAAACCTTAGTGGGCATTTGAATCAAATAGCACTTTGGGTCAACAAGAATTTAAAAATACATGCCGAAAGACATACATTTAAGCTTATATGCGCAATATTACGCGTGTAGGCTTAAAAGTGTGCCTGTCGGCATAGTTGTATATCTGTAGTATTTTGTTACTCGTAGTTATCCCTTTGCATGCTGGGAAATTTGTCGTCTGCTAAAATGTCGTCTGCTGAATTTCTAAAATTAGCATTTTCTTCGATTTTGTTTTCAAAGAATACTATCAGAATAGCAAACAGTTTGGATCCAGATGAGACGCCACGTTCTGTGGCGTCTCATCTGGATCCAAACTGTTTGCAAAGGCCTTCAAAATTCGGTTCCCGCACTGAAAGAGTTATATATTCTACTATGTTATCAATTCTAAATATAGTTAAACACTCATCATCCTAATCAATACAATCATCATCAACAGTCAATGACACCGCCATTATATAAATCATAATTCTTTACCTGGTAAAATCCTTACAACTTCTTTCTTTATAAATATTTACACACAAACAAATTAGAAATTGGCGTTCGTATTTGACAGGACTTCCAGCACACTAATGCAACGATCATCTTCCGCCCATATGTCTCCAATGCGCAACAGAGATGGAATTCAAATGGCACCGCACCGTTTAGGAATCCAGAGGCGCTCTTTGGCGATGGGACTTTTGTTTTTAGCAATGAAGTAGGTTCATGTTTGGATACCATCTTTTATAAACCAAAAAATCGGGACTAAAAATAAACGAAATATTCACTGTATTTTTTTTTAATTATACACGTTAAAATAATGCAACCGATAATCTTAACACACATACATGGTCATTGTCATTAGGGAGAAGGGCGGGTTTGTCACATAGCTGTCTGCACTGTTTCCCTGACAATTACACACATCGAATGGCTAATCAAAATAAATATCTGGATAACTCTTATCCAGCGGATAACTTTTGTTCGTCAATTTTAGGTTTATGTTTTGGTTAGCATTTGTATAAAAAAAGAAAACCAAACAATAGCACGTTTGGGTTTAGTTGTGGATAAGATTTAGCCAAGGTATTTGACTTCGGTTATCTTTATTCAAATTAGGTTATCTTTTGGATTTGCTAAAGTAACCCACCATTTATACAATTCGCTACTGGTCTTTATATTGTTTACGCTTTCATCATAACATATCACATTCGTTTCGAGCCGTTGATATGTTAGGGTTACATTTTGCAACAGGTGCGGCGATTGTTGACAAAGGTAATTTCAAAATACACCGGATGCACTGTAATTTGGCTTTATGTTTTTTTAAAACGAAATCACCGGTTTGTGGATTAACTGCAATTTCAAAATATTCCCACCGCGCTGTTATAGATGGCGTCCAATTCGTGTCAAAAATAAGTAGGTATATCTACCGATGCAAAAATACTATATCAGCAAATATGTTGTGCCTGCATGCATACATTAAGGCCAACAGGCACATTTACAAATATATGCATTATGATCCAATTTGAGCCTGTAGGTTTAATGTATACCTTCTGGTGCATTATGTTTTAATGCTAAATAATGGGTACTCATTTGCATAGTTGTAATTTATTACATTTTTAAAATAACACATTATTGTAAAACGGATATTGTTATATTCGAATAAAGAACTTTTTTCTATTAAACCTAAATGGACAGTTGGCTCTTAATGTACTTTGGGTCAACAAGAATTTAAACATACATGCTGGAAGACATACCTTTTAGCTTATATACGAAAAAATACACGTGCAGGCTAAAACGTGTGCCTGTCGGCATAGTTGTATATATGTAGTACTTTTTTTACTCGTAGTTATGAGTAAATGTATTATTATTTATGCTAAATAATGTGAAACAATCATCAATCTTATAAACATTTTCATCAGAATCATCATAATTCTTTACCAGGTTTATCCTTACAACTTTCTTTATATATAATTACACACGACAGATTAGAAATTGGAGTTCTTATTTGACAGGGCTTCAAGCACACTGATGCAATAAATCTGCTGCCGTCCGTATGTCTCCAATCCGCAACAGAGATCGACCTTAATGATACCGCTCATTGCAGGAATCCCGAGGCGCTCTTTGACGATTTGGCATCCTTCTTTAGCAATACAGTATGTTCGTGTTAGGATCGCATCTTATTGAAACAAAAAACCAGACTGAAATAAACGAAATATTCACTATTTGAATTGCACACGTTAAAAATAATGCAGCCGATTAGTTTAACACACATACATGATCATTAGGGGGTCAGGGCTGGTTGTCTACCCGCACTGTTTCCTTAACAATTACACATCTCGAATGTCGAATCAAAATATTTGCAACTCACTAAATACTCAAAACGAGAAACCCGTGCTTTTGTCGCGCTAAACCATTACAGTAATGTCTCTTCTAAATAACATGTAAAGGACGTGTTTCCTTACATTTAAAACCGATAATAAATTCTAATTGAGGTAAAATGTTAGCCTTTAGGTACAATATAAGTAGTATGTCGTTATTAAATAATACATTCTGGTAAATTGTGTTTGAAAAAGGAAGAACGTTTATTCGTTAGTAAAGTTTTCATTAAGTATTGACCTATATTGATTTAAACAACTATTGAAGCGTTTTGGGTAAGTATACTTTTTAAGACAGTGGGCTCTCATTTCTCTTTGGGTAAAAACAAACAAAAATATATTCTGACAGACATACATTTAAACCTTTATGCGAAACATCACCCTGTCGGCATAATGTTGAGCCTGTAGGCTATTTTAATCTGCTGTGTGTACGGCTACTTTGACACAAACGGTACAGTATACTTATTGGGCTTTCTCCTCTTGTTTACGGATGACTTGCATCACGTATATAAGAAACGGTAAGATACAATTTAGTCATACAAAATTTCAACCGTTTGAACGAATTGAGATTAACAACAAAATGAATACCTGTATGATATATGTGCTATCTGCGCTCGTCCTTGTAGGATTATCGCAAAGTGGACCACTGTCAGGTACAGTAGGTAAGAATAGTTCTTTCTGGTAATTAAGTTTTTCATTCTATTTTGGAACGTTTTGTTTTTCAAGTTTGAATGAATACATCACGGTCTTATGTAGCTTCACTTGTATCCTGAAGTGCTTATTTAAAATTAATTTACGTCAAATGCACACGTGCTTGTCTTAGGCGGACAGACTTTGAACAAAATATGTCGAAATTTTATCGAGCAGTATTAGAAATATTATGAATAATAACAGCAAAACGAGATAGTATAGAAGAGATTATGAATAACATATAAATAATGTAAATCATTTCATGCAATTATAGCATGTCAGAATCTATACAACATGTATTGCCCTCTTAATAAACCGTACACAGTACACCCTAACTCAAGTTGTTAAATAAAAAGGGCAAGGCACGATTCTTTTCTCACAAGCGTATTCATCGAACACCATATTCGCACTAATAACCGTCGTTGGGAACAACATAATGAACTATTATCGTCGGCATGAAACTTCGTGGTTTAAAAAGACTTTTTTGTGGGTATGTTAGTTCATCGATTTCTCATTCTGGAAAATAAAAAAAAAGAGTTTGCAGTTGTCAATTTCCGTTTGATTGTTATTGTCGTCCGACTTAGCGACGCTTATGCGCTAGATTAAATGACAACAAGTCGTGGTTCGTTTGTCTGATTAATTTGGATAGAATTATAACATCCCTGTAACAAAGATGTAAATATTAATAACAATTATAATAATAATAATAATAATAATAATAATAATAATAATTATTATTATTATTATTATAATAAAAATAATATTCATCATAATAATCATAATAATAATCATAATAATAATGAACGAAATACAATGAATACCAATGGCGGTATGATAAGCGAAAGACTTCACAAATACTCAATACAAAATAACAAACGTCTGAAATACAATAAAACGTTAAACCAGGAATGGTTAACAATGGCATATATAAAAATATTGTATTTACCTGTAGGTTTTTAATAGAAGCCTACACAAATGGAAATATTTAAAGTGCAAAGATTGACGACCTGCGTCGTTCAATGTTTGTGTGAGCTGTGCGGTGCTCGTGCAGAAAGGCGGGAATGTTAAATATAACTAGGTTAGATTCAACTATACATTCAATACATTCAACATATACGCTGCACTAAAGCTACACTAAATTACCGTAAGTACTTTAACTATTTCTGTAATCAATATATACTAAAATTATATGTACACCCTATGACATTATATTAATCTTGTCCGCAAGAATTCGCGGCGGGAGAATGTGTCACTTTGGAGTCACTTGCAGGATGTTAGCCCTGTTAATCACATACCAATTAACTAGTCAATTATTATGAAGCCATAGTTAGTAACTGGCCCTTTTTCTTGCTTCCTAATTAACTAGTTAAATATTTTGGTAAGCTGATAAGTGGGGCTGAGTTAATTTTAAATAAGATACTAGAAAAATGTTTTTCAACACAAATAACCAAATACGAAACAAGACGTTTTTAATGTATTGGTTATAAAATCGCAGAAAGTTGTTCAATCAATTTTTGATCAGACATAGTCTGTCTTCTTTTAATTGTATGTATTGCCTGTTATGCACACTTTACAGACTCGGCATTAAAGTTCTTTAAAATAAGCGCTATCGATACAATTTTACCACAACAGTGTTTTACCGTAAATATAAAGTGACAGTTAAGTATGCACTTTAATGTACTCCCTTTTGTATAATAACTGGATTTATCTTGATAGTGAATCAGACGCAGGGTGTTTGAATTGTCATTGACATAAACAGAGGGAGTAATCACGTGATTATCAAGATGGCGACGTCCATGCCGAGGCCCGTATTTTTCGCCTTTTTATACCCTTTAATAACTTGTATTATTTGTTTAATTCCACCCACTTTCCAGCCATATTAGCAAGAAAGTTACTGGCGTTTATTTCATAGTAATATTCGCTCTCTATCTCGACTTTACTCGGTGTGAACTTTCTTAGCGGGATGACCTAATAAGGGCTCCACTAAGAAAATTTGCGTGCAGTAAAGTCGAGATACAAAGCGAATTTAAATACGAAATAAACGCTAATCACTTTTTTTACTGATATGGCTGGAAAGTGAGCGTCGTTTAAAAATTAAATAAGGGTAATAAAGGGTATAAAACGGCGAAAATTAATTGTCTCAGCGTGGACGTCGCCAGTTTGACTATCACGTGAGTAACCCCTCTGATAAATGTATTGCATAACTACGGCAGTCTTTATTTTTAACATTTGACATAATGATTCGGTACAAACTCGAATTCGCCAATCGGTATAAAGATGAAATAAACGAAACTTAATGTGTGACAAATAACACTGGTTTCGTTCAATTATTTAGTGTACATCAAGAAGCAGAGTTGATTTGAGCGAAAGCGGGCTCCAATTAATACTTATTGTACACATTAAGGTTTCACTTACATACACGTTTAGCATACACTTAAATGGTGCCGCTACACATTATTAAGATGGGATGTTCTACTCCAAACAATCTCAACTTAGCGATATGTGTTACATTATAAGAGCCCATTGGTCAGACAATCGGTATTGTTTATCACGTATCGTATCTAATAATTGCATTTACATTTAAACATGGCATGATATCTACGATTGACGTCATTATTTCAGAATGTCCACAGTGCATTCACATTGGATGGAAGCTGATCAACATTCCCGCCACGTTTGCTGACTCCGTCAACCAAATGTTGGACTCTATTTTGGGTGGGCAAAACAACACAGCCTGCTTGGGTAACACAGCGGCTTCTCAAATGTGCAACTTTACCGTCGTGAATGGCACCATTGTCTGCGACAGAAACAATATTAAAGTAACCGCAATTGGGATGACCGCTGCCAACCTTCCTGGTAAATCAATATATTTATGAAGGATAAAATGTCCGATATACATTTTATTACGATTATATTGTGTATTTTATTTATGAAACATGCACTTTTATTAGCGTTGTATTTTCATAAATAATTTTCTCTGCATATATGGGAAGTACTCTCTTTGGAAAGAATCAGGTAATACTTCAGTCTTGACGTCAAACTGATCACGCCATTTATAGTATTGAGTCAGTAATTTTCTCCTTTACCGTATATAATTTGAAAGCAAAATATTTCATCACTTAAATACCATATGATTCAAATTATATTGTATTTTATCTGTTTAATTTGATATATTTGTATATATACCAAATTATATCATTGATGTGCCGTTCTTGATTATTTAATGAATAAAAACCCCATCTCAAATATGGCATTTGTAAATAAATCTTTTAATCTTAAATGTTGAAAACTAGACTCTTTAGCGTTGTTAGATATTCATAGTACGTTGCTATCACATTATGGTATAACTTACAGTTAAAAATAATGCTTCACTTGGGTCGTACTCTGTGAAAAGGGGGTTTAATGTATGTGGGTACAGTGTCGTCCCAGATTAGCCTGTGCAGTTCGCACAGGCTAATCCGGGACGATACTTTCCGCTGTTATGATATTTTTGTTATAAAGAAAGTCTCTTCTTAGCAAAATCTAGTTTAGGCAGAAAGATTCGTACCTGATTAGCCTGTGTGGAATGCACTGGCTAATCTAGGATCCAGATTTTTAAACCCCTTTTCACAGAGCACGGCTCAATTTAATTGTTCTCAGATGCGGTTATGGAGATGTCCGTCGTGACCAGAGGTTGTATAGTCCTTATGGGTGACACCCCGAAATGCACACCGATTCTTGACCTCGTCGAGGCCGAGCAGAAAGCGACCTTCCTCTCCCCGCTATCATCGTTGTCTGCCCAATTTAAGACAGTCCAATACAATGGGCACCATTGTCAGTCGGTTGACGGCTCCACATGGCCCAACATCAATGACAAGGGAAGTTCTGGAAACAGTTTGGGGTTAGCTAGTAATCTTATGATGACGTGTTTGTTGATTCTTCGATTTTATGAGTAAAAACAGTACAACTCTGCAAATTACAGCAACAGCAAATAGGATGAAGGCCGTGGATTGTTTGATTGTTTATCTCTGTAAGACTATAATCTAGAATTGTGTCATTATTTATCATCCTATTCGGGACATCAAAAATACCGCTCATTAACAAGTAATTCAACCGATGAGGGAAAAAAGTAGCTGTTCAAATTGAAAGGTCTTTATGGATATCTTGTAATATAGTGTTTTATATGCCAGAAGCCATGCCAATGGATTTTGTAATAAGCAATACAACGTTGAACAAATTAAGTGCGAATAAATTTGTATTTAAAGTGTGTTGTTGTTTTTTGGTCTTTTGGTTTTCGTTAATTGTTATGTAATTTCTTTTTTTTTAAATTTGTCTGAGCCCGAAGTGTTCATGTTTAGATATTGCGATCATCCTTTCTCCCCCTATCCATACCCCTATTGCTTAACATCGGCCGTTCCAAGTCAACTACTACTACTACTACTACACCTACTACTACTTCTACTACTACTACTACTTCTTCTACTACTACTACTACTACTACTACTACTACTACTACTACTTCTACTACTATACTACTAATACTACCACTACCACTACCACTAATACCAATACTACCACTTCCACTACTATTACCATTACCATTACCACTACCACTACCACTACCACTACCACTACCACTACTACTACTACTACTACTACTACTACTACTACTACTACTACTACTTCTACTACTACTACTACTACTACTACTACTACTACTACTACTACTACTTCTACTACTACTACTACTACTACTACTACTACTACTACTACTACTACTACTACTACTACTACTACTACTACTACTACTACTACTTCTACCACCGCCACCACCATCACCACCACCACCACCACCACCGCCACCACCACCACCACCACTATCACCGCCACCTCCACCTCCACCTTCACCACCACCACCACCACAACCACCACCACCACCACCACCACCACCACCACCACCACCACCACCACCACCACCACCACCACCACCACCACCACCACCACCACCACCACCACCACCACCACCACCACCACCACTACTACCACCCCCAACACCACCGCCACCACCACCACCACCACCACCACCACCACCACCACCACCACCACCTCCACCACAACCACCACCACCACCACCACCACCACCACCACCACCACCACCACCACCACCACCACCACCACCACCACCACCACCACCACCACCACCACCACCACCACCACCACCACCACCACTTGATAACGCAAGTTCTATAACCTCTACCACATCCAACACCGCATACCTTGTCTTCTACCACTTCTACTACAACTACTACCGTCAAGTTACCATTACCTGATCAGTAACATAATAAAGTTGTTCTGGTGAAAAGCATTTACGGTTTTGAGACTTCTTTTACACCAGTTTGATTAAATATTACATTTGCTTACTAATTCAGCAAATAGTCTTATTTTTAAACGCAGGCAAAATGTATTTGTGATACTTATTTCGCCGTAGAATTCATGCATTAACGGATCAGTTGTAGCCATAACGGATCACGTGATCGAAATCACTCAGGGGGCATCTTACGAGCTATTTGAACTGTCGAAACATGAACTGTGTTGTTTACAATGACCAAGTTACATTGCCAGTCATAAATTATATTCATTTTTTTGTTATTAATTGTTTTCTATATGTGATCAGTATCTACACTTTACGCATGTTGTTCTTGTATGAATTATCTGTTGAAATCCTATAAAAATAGATCGAAAAGATATGGGCATCTATATAAACCATGCAAATTGTTTTAATCATATCTAATCATCGATATTGAACATGAAAAATAAATAAAACATTAAGATTGAGATCATTTATTGTAAGAATCAACAAGATTTACATATATTTTAATATAGTATATTATCAATACGGATAGTATCACGCTTGATCCGTTATTGCCCTAATTCTTCATTTCATTTAAGGTGTTGCAAAATCTTAAATACGAATCAAAACTGAATTGGACTTTGGAAGACAGAAATACTACTAAATGGACTTTAAATTAATGCCTAAACTTCTTACTTTCATCCAGAGTTATAGCATGTGGCCGTGAAAAATGTTTAACCTCGATTTTAAAACGAGACGGAAGTTAACAAAGACGTATATACATGTCAGCAAAACATACTGAAATGTTTGACAAAGAGTAGCTCCGATTACGACTCAATCAATGCATTTTAAAGAACATGCCTTGAAGATGCTGTGTGCACAATATCATCTAAAAATGTCAACTATTTATTGCGATACGCAGTCTTGAACATCAAAGTGATCCGCTATGGGTAATGATCCGGTAATGGTAACTTGACTGTACTGAAACTTTGATCGTCGTTTTTCGTGCGTCGTCAAAATTTACCTCGTGAACAATCCCGGGGTCACATTTACCCAATCTTTATGACAATTCATCAAATTAATCTCGACTGAGATTGAAACTGAACCTGGTGGGTAAAAAGGTCCCTAGGTCGAATAACAAGAAAAGGTTGTGAAAACGATACAAAAATAATATAGTTTTAAAGTCAGTTTATAGCCAAATAGGTAATGCAATAAAGCGATTATTTGGTTGAAGTACTTAACAAATAAATTACTGGTTGAAATTCTTTAAAAATAAATAACGTGTTTTTGTGTGTTTGGGGTTTAAGATTTCTACTTTATTTCGAACGCAGGTCTTCTTATTTCAACCAAATTTGGCCTAAGAGGCCGTCTAGGCGATCAAAAACATGCGCTCTACTAAACATTGAATATATTAACATAATTTTACTGGTTTTTGCCTGAAAACATGTACCTTGTTACTATGTCACGCTCAGGCGATTTTATTTCTTAAATTATATATCATATGACATGCCACTTTAAATTCAACTGTGAAGGGATGATATATATGATATATAATTGATATTGTCAATGCAAGTTTGCCTTTTTCATGGTTATTTATATGTGTTAACCTGAGTTGTGAGAATATCGACTATATTCGTAAATAAATATCCTGTTGTTTGGAATTGTAATAAGCATTTATTGTATATTATTTATGCAAATGAAAAGCACTGCATAAACATATTATTAGGAGGGTTTCATTTAATATATGTCTCACATAAAGTCTCAAGCTGAGCATCTTTTTCTGTGGTTTGCTGTTTGATTGAATATTGCAGTCGAGACCTAAAAACAATGTTCATTTACTGATGATTGGGTACAGATATGCTTTACAAAAAACTTGAACTATAAATGAGCTCGGCCGGAATATCAATTAACACATTCCATTCTTAGCAAATTGTATTATTTTTATTTGGCACAACTTTGAGATTTGTAGAGTGTTCACATGTTTTTTAATAGTCGTAAAATGTAAGTTGCCCCACCAACTTTTCACCATGGATTTCAATTAATACAAATTTGAACGCGGTCGAAAGATCTTTAAAACGAATGTTTTGAGCAAGTTTGATGAAGTTTGGACTTAATGAAACTTCTTGAGCGTGTACAATTTGTTGCATGCTTGAGTTTTGATATCATATGAAGCCCGATATTGGCAATGCTCGATACTTGCGCTTTGAATGTATGTGTCGGAAATATTTCGATATTTTACCATGCCTACTGTTCGAGGTCCAGTTAATTTTGATCGAAGAGCTAAATACATATTTCCTGTTCATTTTATGTGTCTTATCAGAACCAACTCGAGGTTGTATCAGCTCAAAACTCAAGGTTTATGATTGAATATAGATGTCTGAGCTTGATTTGTATTCGCGGTTTAAAGCTTATTGTTGACCTCAGATTTGGCTCAATATTCACTCGTGATCGATCTTAACGTCTAACATTTGACATTACCTGAAATGTTTAATCTTGTTCGATGCGCACACGTATACGATTAATTTATCAAAGTTTTAGTAGGCAGTAAACCATGGTAGGATATATGTACGGGAGACTGGTATTCAATATTCGTAAACAGTGATGTGTTTATCAAGTTAAAAAATCTTAACCCATTTATGCCTAGTGGACTCTCCCATCCTTATAAATTGGATCAATTTATTTCCAAAATTAGGGATGTCTAGTATATTTATTTCTATATTTAGAATATTTCTTACAGTAATTTGTTTAAGCAAACATCGCAGACCATGGTGAGACGCCAAATCATGCGGCGTCTCATCTGGGTCTACGCTGTTTGTCAAGGCCTTTTTTCTAGACGCTAGGCATAAAAGGGTTAATTGCAACCGCTTTGATTGAAAGAACGTGGTAGTAAGTGACGCCAAGTTTATCAAAATTTTTCATCGATCATTAAAATAGGATCAATTGCTGCTTAAATTCAATGAAATGTTTTTACTAAATTTGGGTTGCATTTATTTAAGTGATTGCAAAATCAATTGTTACCGAAACGTATGCACTTGTTATAGTTAAGAGTTAAATTGAATTGGGGTCACTTCAAAATATCACATCCAACATGTTAAGTTCATATTAAAATAATCATTATATTCCTTGTTTAACCAAACGCGCCCACACATTATAAATTCACGGGGTAAAATGCATTTAAACTAGTATAGTGTATTTTTCTACGTAAACAGTATGTGCACGTTTATTGTATGTATATAAGTAATGATCGTTAGTAATAATTGTATCAACGTAAATTTGTAAACATACAATTTTGTAATTGCTAAGTGTAAACGATATTAAGAAAAAAGTAAACAGGCCGAGTTTATCTTCTAAAATTATACGTGTTTAACACAGCTTGAAATTCCCCTGAACAACTACTGATTAGGCAAACCCCTTGGCAACGTTTACCTCAAGAATATATATTATACTATTTTTTTTTCAGAGATGAGTTGCTCAAAAAAGTTTTACAGCGATATAATTAGACACTTACACAACCTGGTAACTTAAGGCATTACTACCTTTACTAACACAAATATAACATTAACTTGACATGAACAAATCATTTAATAGTTGTAGATTAAATGTTCACAAATATGTTTTGTTTTCATTAAAAGTCAAGACCGATTAAATTAACGCGCTGTGAAATGTTTACGGAATTAAATATTCCCCGAAGCTGCACATTAATGAAGTTAAGTCCCTGATCCTAGTTATAGATCTTCCAATACTGTAATGCCTGTAAGTTTTCCGACAATTTTCAGACACCTTCAGTTTAGCAAAAACTATTTTACTTTGTTACACTTATATTATGACACCCAGCTTTTCCCATCTGTGCGTCAATGTCTTTACTATCGCATACGTGTTTTTACAATCGGATAATGGTCATAAAGCCTGGCAAATAGTGCATGAACCGTTCATTTTGTTTTATTTGGTTTTATATGCATGTGTTCCGAATAAACTGTAAATAATTGTTGCAGCCTCAGGCGCGGAAGGACCTGATAAACGTCAAAAAACAAAATACAGAAGATACTATTTCTCCCGCATGCGTAATGCGGGGTTTCAGTTGAAATGTTCTTTGCAAGGAACCAATCGATCATGCTTAATGTATTCAGATTTAACGGTTTGTAGCACATTCGGACCAACTGCAAAGTATTGCAAATATATTTTAAAGAACAGAACAGAACATAATTTTATTACACATAAACTTTACAGTTTCTAGTGTTAAACAAAATGATAATACAAAATACATGAATATAGTAAGTCGTTGTTTTTTTCTTACAGAAACATCATAATTTGGTAATGGATGAACTTTAAAGAAATTAATACTGTACAACGTGGTCTTTAGCAGTGCACAATATTGTTTTGACAAGAGCCGTCATAAAGAGGAATATCAAAACGTCGATGCAATATGTATATTTTAAGGGGTCTTGCAATCGTCAAACATTGACATCTTGAAATATTCGTTAGTACACATCTATCAAAATTTTCGGTCATTATTTTAAATATTTGATTCCTTTTAACTGTCAGCGATGTTAGAGTACTCGCGGAAGTTTAAATATAGTACTTATTTCGTTTTTGTCCAATCATATTATAATCGAATTATTTGTTCATTACCGTTATTTATTGGTAAATAAACAACTCTTCCGTTTTCTACTGGCTCCCTAGTAAAGATTTCAATCCTACAACTAAAAACCCAGGTCGGTTTTGTTTATTGACTGACAAAAAGCTGTAAATCAAGAACTGTTTCTCTTACAGCATATTAAACAACTAGTTAGTCATCTGTCAATAGATCACACATTGACGTTCCCTAAAGGAAAAGGAAGTACTTGGTTCCAGTCTCATATGGAGGCTAATTATCACCGTGAAGAAATATGACTGGTTGTAAGAATAGTTCTATCATATCCCTGCAACCATTACACATGACTTGATGATTGTGGATTCACATATTAATGTTTTTTTTCTAGTATTTATAGTCGTTATATTTGAGAATTTTGATAACCAAATAAAAAAGATAAATGATGGCCCTGAAGTGCTCACATGGGTTCAATACATACTGGTTGTCGAAAACCTTACACGGCGACCTAGTTTATTCCCAGATTGAGTAATTAACGTGGAGTCTAGAGTTGTTATATGGGTTTCTCTATGATTTGACCTCATAACCTTACCTTTAAACACACGTGACCCAGATTCAAAGTGGACACGTGAAACTATTCTTACCATATCTTTATAATGAAAAATAATATTTTCATCATCTTAAACTTTAAAAAATACAGAGAAAAAACTAAATTTACATTTTTTGTTACATATACCATTCACCGAGGATTATGGCAGTTGACGTGGTCTAAGCATGATGAAAAATAATCCAAAAGTATATACGTATCGTATTAGGCATGTAAAGTTTACGTAGTGAAATAAAATCCATGAAATTGTACCTTACAATGTGACCTTAAATTTTAAGGAACATTAGATTTATTTTGCAACATATCTTTTGGTCATGGAAAACACCAATTCAAAGCTTTATTGAAACACTCTGAGTAAAAGTCACAGAGCAGAAACAAGAATTATGAGATCTGATCTTCAAATATGATATTGACCTTTCATTAAGAAGCAGAAGGATTATTTTAGATAAATTAGGATAAGCTTGTGTAGTTGTATAAATAAAAATTGTGTGTGTGTGATGTTTAAATATAAAGACATCTGCTGTTTGTGTCAGTTTCTTTGAACGACAAATATACCATCATCTAACCAACCATATAAAACGAATTTACATGGGCATAACTGTCACCTGCTAACAACGACAACTTTGGTCATATCCCTTGACTGACCGCTGTACAAAGGTTGGACTGTATACATCTGTTCCAGACTACAGCTTACAGAAAACACAACAAAAGTTCACCATGTGCATATGGCTATTCACTTTTACAAACTGTCCCCTAGCTTAATGGCCCATGTCTAAGGTAAGACATCTTTATCGGCATACTTCCATCATTCCACCGCAATATGTGTTTCCCTGTAAGGAACTTAAACGGGATTGATGCTTAGATTTGTTAGCCGCCCGGTCAGCTCGCACGACAGAGCACTCGCCTTGTAAGCGGTAGGCCCCGGGTTCGAGTCTCGGACATGCTTCACACTTTTCCCCAACCGTCGACATGTTCAATAATTAAAATCTACTTCGACGGTTTCCATTGAACCATGTTTACTGTCATCTTTCTAAACAGTTGTTATCAGCTTCGCTCCTTTATCAGCTTTACTATATCGTATAAAGAGGCCGCACATTCGGTATATTTAATTTCATTTGTATTTACTACACAAGAATAGTCATATTAAAAAGAAAAGGAATCAACTTTAACTCGGTTATTTAAATATGCATGTAAGAAGAGAAACATTTTATTTACTGCGGATACTTATTCATAATGATATAGCAATGCTGGACTTTGTTTGTATTTTTTGTTGAACATAAACCACGTTTAAAAGGTGCGTTTTCACAGATTTTGGCATGCATTAAAGTTTGTCAATAAGAGGATAAAGCGGATAAAAGAGGGAACGAGCATGCGATGGAATTTGCCATGGAATTGAAGACAAAAACGGTTAAATGTTTCAGACACATTCATATGATTTTTAAGCAATATAACATTTTTAAATAACAGTTCACTTGGGGTAAACCAGTTATGTCATGGACACGCAATTATATTTTAAAAAGGTGGAAAGTGATAAGATTGAGAGGATTATTGCATGAGAGATAAGTGCAATCATATCATTACATTGAGAGGATTATTGCATGAGAGATAAGTGCAATCATATCATTACATTGAGAGGATTATTGCATGAGAGATAAGTGCAATCATATCATTACATTGAGAGGATTAATGCATGAGAGATAAGTGCAATCATATCATTACATTGAGAGGATTATTGCATGAGAGATAAGTGCAATCATATCATTACATTGAGAGGATTATTGCATGAGAGATAAGTGCAATCATATCATTACATTGAGAGGATTATTGCATGAGAGATAAGTGCAATCATATCATTACATTGAGAGGATTATTGCATGAGAGATAAGTGCAATCATATCATTACATTGAGAGGATTATCGCATGAGAGGTAAGTGCAATCATATCATTACATTAAAGGCGATACATTAGATTTCAGAGCTACTATGATGGAATTGATAGGAATTATAACACGCTGAATTTACTGATCAGAAAAACAATAAAATGGCATTTATGAAGTACTCACACATCACATTAATTTATTTACACTGTTTTAATTATAAATACGATTAATAGAACTACGATTATAAACAGCTGGGCAGTGAAAACCAGTATTCGGAGCAAAATGTCAATATAACTTATTATTTTCACAAATATTTATTACTACATTATTTATTGTCTTATAAATATTTATATACTTTTGTACTTGTATTGCAAATCGCTTTTTGTCAAGTGCCAAATTCTTAGCTGCAACACGCTAAAAGCTGAACGCCCAAAACTAAAAATGAATTTGATTCGAAGTACCAACGGAATACAGGACGCTATAAGTGTCGTGTATTTACTGTTTAATGGTTAATTTCATGTAATTATTTAATGGTTAATAACATGTAGTTATTTAAGATTTTGAAATATATCCTGAAATCGTACTTCATTGTGTGTCTTACATATATTCCTAAGTTATGGACAAGTGATGTCAAACCTTAATTCGAAGAATGCCAAAAGATTGCTCCACGAACGAGACGGCCCTTGACATCAAGAATTTCGGTGATCAAACACTGGAATGTTCTTAGCCAATCGTTGAAGTGTAAAAATTATGAAATACAACTGGGGTTTAATGATTTTTTTATATAGCTTTTAATGATTCAACTGGTTTAATTGAATTCGTGTATATTGTGTTTTAGGACAATATGTTCATGAGTATTTGTGTAAGACTTTCGTATTCTATTACAACAGTTCATCATCAGCAACAGCAGCATTAAATGTGGCATCAATATCTTCATAGTGTATATCATCATCCTCTTCATCATCATTTCATCATAATTAATTCTTATGCATTTTCACAGCCTCATATGTTGCAAGAACTTCATAATTTAGTGTAGTACAAACAGTGTATAAAGCGGACATTTAACACAGGTAACATCGCATATAAATCTGAAGCAACAACAACAAAACTACTTTTACTTTTAACAATACTTTTACAGCCCTATGGCTTGTAAACTGCTACTGTTTAAAATTAGCCGATGAACCTGTACTAACAACATATACATATTGATAAATATAATGCAATTCACATAAACACTGTGGCACATAGATGTTCAGCATCAAGTAAAATGATTTATCCTCCACAGGGTTTTCGTTCTTCAACATGTCTACAGACATTTAAACTTGTAATACATAATTTTCAGAAGATAATTTTTTTCGAATTACAATAATTAAATTCAAATAGAAGGTGCGTACTTATTAAGAAAACCTTAGGACAGACCTAATTGAAAAAAAATCAAGAGTTTAATAACTAATAAACATAAATATTATACACACAAGTTAACTTTTCTATAAACAACGGAATTACAATCAAAAGGGAGAAACTAAATCAATCCTATATTCAATATTAACAAGAGTAGTATCCCATGTTCCATAAGTATATTATATGAAACTGGAAGTAATGAAGTGACAAAACTGAAAATGCGACAATTTCAAAGAAACTTTTAACACATTTGACAGTACTACATGCACAAACGAACTATCTAAACAATTAAAAACTTCCATTTCAGTTATAGATATTACATATATGAAAAAGACAAATGCAAATTATTAATGTGTCAAAAAACTTGCCCCTATGTGGCTTTATTTGGAATTTCAAACACATTTTCTAAAATATTTGCCCAAATAATATGGAAATCGTATTTTTAAGATATTTGAGCAAGGCTTGCACAATAAATGTGCTACAGAAAAACTGAAAAATTGAAAGAACTGAAAGAAACAAGAGCTGTCTCCATCGGAAGACATATGCCCCCGTAAAACGCTTTTTCGAAACATAAACGCAGATTTCGAAACCTAAACGCGGACCCTAAGTTCAAGGTTAAGGTCAAAGTGGTCAAAATTTGTGTGCGTATTAAAAGGCCTTGTCCATAAACACATGCATACCAAATATGAAGGTTACATCTGATGCGACATAGAAGTTATGAGCATTTTTCGAGCGAAAACGCAATTTTTTGATGAATCAAGGGCCGTTACTCAGGAGTGTCTGGATCAAATTGGCCTATTATCGAACTAGACCTAGATGATATTGCCTTACACATGTTCATGAAGTTTGGTGAAGATCTGATGACAATTGCTCGAGTTAATAAACGGAAACGAGAAAAACACAATTTTCAGATGATTCAAGGGCTGTAACTCAGGAGTGTCTGAGTCAAATTGGCCGATTATCGAACTTGACCTAGATGTTATTGCCTTACACATTTTCATGAAGATTGGTGAAGATCCTGTGACATTTGCTAGAGTTATTTAGCGGAAACGAGACACAAAACGATGATTCAAAGGCCTTAGCTCAGGAGTGTCTGGGTCAATTTTGCCGATTATCAATCTTGACCTTGATGTTATTGTCTTCCACATTTTCCTGAAGTTTGGTGAAGAAATGATGACAATTGCTCGAGTTAATGAGCGGAAACGAGAAAAAAACAATTTTACGATGATTAAAGGGCCGTAACTCAAGAGTGTCTGGGTCAATTTGGCCGATTATCGCACTTGACCTAGATGTTATTGCCTTACACAGTTTCATGAAGTTTGGTGAAGATCTTATGACAATTGCTTGACTAATCCGGACGGACGAACTAACGGACAGACTAACGGACAGACTAACGGACAGACTAACGGACGGACTTACGGACGGTGCGATTTTTATATGCCCCCAGAACTTATGTTTTCAGAACATATATGGATATATTACTTTTCATTTGTCTTGAAAATGTCATTATAACCAGTACATAATTCTTATAACTTAATCGTCCAATAATGCAACAATATTATATACATTTCCTAAAATTGCTCACTCGATTTATTTACACTTATAAACAAATTTATAAGCAAAACTTGACGTAAAGGTAACATGTAACCATTAGAGATTACATAATACCAAACTTTAAAATCTGAAAGTTGAAGCATTATAAAATACAATAAGCTAAATACTCGTAAGTCTGTTAAAATTGCCATTTGCCAAGTTAGTAAGGTGGGCGACGTTGGCGTACGGATCTGCTTGGTGGACGACTGTCCTTCCCAAACGGGTTCAGAGAAAGACTACTGCTAGAACCCGATACATGGGCAAGAGGTGAACCTACTGGACTGCCAACATTAGTGGATTGAGTGCTGTGATGGAACTTCGTTGTGAAAAACAATCAGAAGAACGATATGAAGATTACTAAGAAATGACATTGGAGCTGATGCTGGTTACTGAGAATCAAGTAAATACAGTATACATAATAACGTTCCTTTTCTTTAGAAACCTGTAAAGCTGTACAACAGCATAATAATTGAACAAATGTAACTATCGCTGTCAGTAGTTTCTAAAGGCTTAGTATGGTTACCTTGCAGACAGTTTCCGGTTCCTGTTTAGGTTATTGGACAGAAGCAAAGAGCAAATACATGTTCATGTACAGAGTTCGAATATTCCTAGCGCGACATTCTCTGTGTACCTTGGTTCACGGGCTTTGTTTTTATGGGGTATTTAGAACCGCATATGGTTCTCTCGCCCATCAATTAATCAATTTATGTCGGCCGATTGACTTGCTTAACACGTATGATATCGTTAGATTCAATCCTCTTTCACTTAACTGTTACAGTGCGTTTGGGGCCCGATTTAAGCGCAATCAGCTGCCACCCTGTATTTGCATTTGAGGCGTGTGTGCAATATTGGAGAGTATACACTGTACGAGTGCACTCGTTGGGTTTCTGGAGCCGTGCCTTGTGATGCATAAACTAGTAGCTCTGTGTGCCATTCAAACATTAGGACATGTGGGGAATACCCAGTGGTACAGTTCTGATAAGAATTTTATGTCTGTACAATGTAATGTTGCAGTATATCTAATATGACTACTTCCTATCACATAGAGTACTTAACATGCTGAGCAAGATACGGTTAAATCGCTCAACTGATGGATTACCCATGGGGTGAACAGATATGGTCCGGCTCTCCTGAACATGTGCAGCGTTACACAGTTCTTTGGTGACATGAATCTCAAAGAGTTGATTAGAATGGTGTTGGGATTGGGTAATAAGCAAATATTTTGCAAGCAAGGTTTTGTTTGGAAGTGGTAATCACATTCTGATTGCGATATGCGACTGCGTTTACATAACACGTAAAGTGAACCGTTCTTACTAGCACATCCTTGTTACCACATTGACATGAATCAACTTCAAGCAAAGCAATACTAACAAGCTGCATTGGCATACATGTCTCAATCGAAGAACGATTTTCAGACGGAATAATGGATCATTTCCTGTCAATACAACTTCTTCCGTGAAACATTACTATCAATTCGCTATTCAATGCCTAAGCAGTAAAAACGCCGTCAAGAAAGCCATACTGACTGGGCGGGCCCCGAATTAATAAAACTGGCATGCACACACCGGCAGGCTATTTAGCGACATTTGTTGTGCACAAGGAGCTTTCGAAAATGTTCTATTCATCTAATGCGGAATTACGATACAACACTCAGTCAACAAGAATTATCACTTAAACAACATGAGCTACCAGGATATTCATTATTATATATTAATAACAACGAAATATATTACGGAAATGTATGTTCAGTATATAGTATGATAAACCCAAAAATAGAACATAAATAATGAAAGTTATAAATTGTATTCATCCAATGTATGACTTTGAATATTTTTGTATAAGCCGATTAAATAGTTATATATTTGATATGTTATGGTAGAAAAATGTCCTCCTACTAACTGGTATCCAAATGTTTGATGTTGACCGGTTTTGCATAGTGCTGGGCCAGATCATCAGTTCAATGGTGAGTCTTCTGAGAATCTGAGGAAAAATTGCCAAACTCCTCATCATCATTTAAAAGATGCAAGAAGGCTGCCGGAATGATCTTTGTCATCAACGTGAGCACGTCGCTGGGACAGATGTTTATTCAGTTCACGGAGGAAATTGCCCATGTGGGTGAAGTAATTAATCAATTATGTACATAGATCTTTTTAAGGGCATCATTAAACAATTCCTACATATGAGAACGTGTCTTTGAAAACTAAGCAGAGTAGACCAATGACATGCAGGATGTGTAATTAGTACGATTGGGTTTGTGTCTCAGCTTCAATTTATAGCCATAATATAAAAGATGTAACAGACTAAATTTTGATGACAAATACAATCGTATAGCACTGACTTGTGAAACTCAAAGAACACTCTTAACCAAAAAAGGGTCTATATTTCCTGTTATGATACGGAGCTATTTTTCGTAGTGGTCGGTAATGCACATTTTGGTTAGGCGCCCTGAACTGATGTCAACTAAAGCCGTAAAGTATATGGCATTACAAATATTATAAAGGACAATCCCAGATGGTCTTCCTGTGTTCTTAACACGTATGTTTTGCATCATGTTTTCGTTTACGTCAACCGGAAGAATAACTCGCTTAGACTAAGAGCAATAAAAACAATTAAAAAATTAAGTCATTGTTTTGATCCTGCTTATTTTCAATGTCAAGAGTTAATGTGTAATACAATTATAATAAGCCATACTGTTATCAATAGATAAACCATTAAGTTTGCGGTATGTTCGTTACATTGGATCATATTTGCTAAATTACTGCTTAATTATTGAAATAATGATATTTTTAAAGACAAATTGTAAATATTTCTGTATAATTGTACCAAATAAGGCAATGGTAAAACAGTATTTGCAAAATGTTTGGCGATACAATTGGAAACAAATGGCGGTATCGGTTCGGCCGTATTTACTAGTCTTAAGTATAGAAAAACAATACAACCCTTTTTTGCACCCAATTGTTCATTGCAGCGGTATGCTTATTGTCAGGCCAGCTTTTTCATTTTTTAATTAATTTAGCTGCCCCAACGGCAATTAAATAATATGTCAATGTTCCCATATTTTTTTTCATTTAATGAATTGAATTATAAATGGGTAAGTTACAAAAAACACCAAATTATCACTGCTTTACAATACTCCGCTGAATAATATAAATTAATATGCTGTTAACATACGAAAAAAGTTTACGAAAATAAAACTCATAAAGCTTGTTTGTTGTGTGCTCAACCAAACCATCTGCACAACAAAATCGATTATAAACTATAAAGGCAAGTGTTAATAATTGTGAGTCCCGTCCAATTACATTCCAGTCAGTTATTTCTGTCGTAACAAAATCTGGTAGGTAGTTCTCTGACAATGTGTTTAAATGTCAATGTTTGCCTTAATCTCTTCGTTTCAGTCATTGACATCAAGAACATTTCGTCTGGAGCGTATGATTCCCGGGCAGTTGACGCCGTCATGAAATCGGTATAATTTTGCACTGTAAAACGCAAAACACGCCGTCTGATACGTCAAGCGCCTTTTAAACGTATGTCTTTTGTTATAATTAAACTGTAAAATTGCAAATAAGCAAATCTATGTGGAGGTAACACATGGTTCAGTAACACATCATGCCGTCATGAAATCGGTTACATTTTCCTCTGTAAAAAGCAAAACACGTCGTCTGAAAGGTCAAGCGCCTTTTTAAACGTATGTCTTTTGTCATAATTATCCTGTATAATTTCCAATAAGCAAATCTTTGCGGAGGATCTCGTTTGGTTCAGTAACACATGTGACAAACATTTCCGACGCACTGTGCCGTCGGATAAAACATTTTTGAAACAATATCGACCATGTTTAATATCTTCCTTTTATTTTAAGTGGATGTGCTTAAATAGTCTCTCGACATGTAAGAAATGTAATGAACTAGTTTTGCCTCGCTTTTTGATAGCAAACATCCATACATTTCGCGAACATATGCATTTCATTCGCTGTACCAATTATTATAAAAAAATTAGATCTATATTCTGATACCTTTTTCAATAAAACAATTCATTGCAATTATGAAATTTTCATGTATATATAACAACCCGACGATATCAACAAATTGTCATTTTGTTGACAAAATGCTCTTTTGCAGTAATGGTATAAAATAACGGTGTTTAACTAGTGTTAATTTCGACTGTCAAAAGGTGATCTCGATCGCCGCAACAATTTGAGTCTTAAGGCAAGGAGGAAACTGAGGGTCATGTGAAGAGCCTCCACCTCTCCGTACAGCGGCTCACAGGTTCATCCAACTTTCCGTACAGCTTCTCCTGCAGGCTCACAGCTTCCTTCACCTGTCCATACAGATTCGCCTGCAGGCTCACAGGTTCCTCCACCTGTCCATAAGCTTCTCCTGCAGGCTAGCAGGTTCCTCCACCTGTCCATACAGCTTCTCCTGCAGGCTAACAGGTTCCTAAACCTGTCCATACAGCTTCTTCAGCAGGCTAACAGGTTCCTCCACCTGTCCATTCAGCTTTGCTTGCAGGCTAACAGATTCCTCCACATGTCCATACAGCTTCTCATGCAGGCTAGCAGGTTCCTCCACCTGTTCGTACAGCTTCACCTGCAGGCTATCAGGGTCCTCCACCTGTCCATACTGCTTCTCCTGCAGGCTAACAGGTTCCTCCACCTGTCCGTACAGCTTCGCCTGAAGGCTAACAGGTTCCTCCACCTGTCCATACAGCTTCGCCTGCAGGCTAACAGGTTCCTCCACCAGTCCGTACAGCTTCTCCTGCAATCTAACAGGTTCCTCCACCTGTCCACACAGCTTCTCCTGTAGGCTAACAGGTTCCTGCACCTGTCCGTATAGCTTCGCCTGCAGGCTAATACGTACCTCCAGCTCTCCGTACAGCTTCGCCTGGAGGCTAAATGGTTCATCCACCTGTCCATATAGCTTCGCCTGCAGGCTTACAGGTTCCTCCACCTGTCCATACAGCTTCTGATGCAGGCTAACAGGTTCCTCCACCTGTCCTTACAACTTTGGCTGCAGGCTAACAGGTTCGAACCATACATTTCCTTTTCGTAGTAGCTGGTAATAATGCATGTCCATTTAGGGAAATGCATGTCGGTGTGTGTCACCATCAACACAGTATGTTTAAGCCTTAGTCATAAGCAAAACAACCACAATTAAGCAACACATGAAAAGCTACCGATATATTTTACAACATAATATTTACAACCAAACACACCTGGTTAAACTATTTTTATGCAATATGGAAGATAGCAACTTGATATTTGGCATGCATGTGTATCTCATGGAGCTGCACATTTTGAGTGGTGAAAGGTCAAGGTCAAGGTCATCCTTCATTTTCAATGGTCATTTTTGTTCTAAAAGAGCTGCCGTGCGACTTCAAAGCGCAGTAGTGGACTCTTGTTTAGACTTGCATTCATAACTCGGAATTGAATTTTGTATATTTTCACAATCAAATGTAAAAGCAGTAATAACTTAATTAATATTTATATTTATATAAATATATATATATATATTATTTTAACGTATGGATTGCTAAATCGTTTCATATTCCAACAGTTATGCTTCTAAAATAATTAAGCAGTAATTCTCGCTCTATTAAAATACTGTATAAACTTTTTTAAAAGACGGACGTGTTATTGCCCTTTTATTTATGCTGCTTCGTTTGTTGAAATAGCATCGTCATCCTTATCTAGGTTTGGTATAATTTCTCTCACAAATGATATTTATTTTCACCGAAATTTCCATAACATGTTTTGCACTAAAATGTTTTTTTCGCGATGCCTCAAGTCGATAACAATAATTCGCAATAATTGGTCTTATGAAAGACAACTAGGGGCGAAATGATTTTTTTTATAGCTTTTAATGAATCAACTGGTTTAATTGAATTCGTGTATATTGTGTTTTAGGACAATATGCTCATTTCGTATTTTTTTTTCAACAGTTCACCATCAGCAACAGCAGCATTAGATGTAGCAGCAATATCTTCATAGTGTATATCATTATCGTCGTCATCATAATTTCATCAAAATTAATTCTTATGCATTTTCACAGACTCATATGTTGCAAGAACTTCATTATTTAGTGTAGTACAAACAGTTTATAAAGCGGACATTTGACACAGGTAACATCGCATATAAATAAATCTGAAGCAACAGCAACACAACTAGTTTTACTTTTAACAATAAATACTTGTACAGCCCTATGGCTTGTAAACTGCTACTGTTTAAAATTAGCCGATGAACCTGTACTAACAACATATACATATGGATAAATACAATGCAATTACATAAACACTATGGCACATAGATGTACAGCTTTCAAGTAAAATGATCTATCCTACACAGTGGTTTCCTTCTTCAACATGTCTACAGGCATTTTAACATGTAATAAATAATTTCCAGAAGGGGGATTTTTTTCGAATAACATTAATTAAATTTTAATAGAAGGTGCAAACTTATTAAGAAAACCTAATGACAGACCTAATTCAAAAACAATCAAGAGTTGAATAACTAATAAACACAAATATGATACACACAAGTTAACTGTACTATAAACAACGGAATTACAATCAAAATGGAGAAACTACGTCAATCCTATATTCAATATTAACAAGAGTAGTAGCCCATGTTCCATAAGTATATTCTATGAAACTGGAAGTAATGAAGAGACAAAACTGAAGATACTAGAAATTCAAAGAAACTTTTAGCACATTTAACATTATTACATGCACGAACGAAATATTCAAACAATTGAAAACTTCCATTTTTATTCATAGATATTAAATTTGTGAAACAGACAAATGCAAATAATTAATGTGTCTGTTTTAAATGTAATCAATGTTAAAATAACGTGCCCCTATGTAGCTTTATTTGGAATTTTAAACACATTTTCTAAAATATTTGCATAAATATTATGGAAATCGTTCTTTTAAGATATTTAATCAAGGTTTGCACAATGCAATTGCTACAGAGAAACTGAGAAATTGATAGAACTAAAAGACAAAGACTAAAGGTTTTCATACATGGATATATTATTTGCATTTGTCTTGAAAATGTCAATATAACCAGTACATAATTATTATAACCAGCAATGGTGCACAAAAAATGATATACATTTCCTAAAATTGCACACTTGATGTATTTACACTTAAAAATAAATTTATAAGCAAAACTTGCCTAATGGTAACATGCAACCATTAGAGGTTATATAGTACACAACTTGAAAATCTGAAAGTTGAAGCATTATACAATTCAATAAACAAAATACTCGTCAGTCTGTTTAAATTGCCGTTTGCCAAATGAGTTAGGTGAGCGACGTTTGCGTACATGTCTGCTTGGTGGACGACTGTCCTACCCTAACGAGTTCAGAGAAAGACTACTGCTAGAACCCGATAAATGTGAAAGAGGTGAACCTACTTGACTGCCTACATAAGGGGATTGAGTGCTGTGATGGATGGGGGTAGTGTGACTTAGAGAACTTTGTTGTGAAAAACAATCAGAAGAACGACATGAAGAATACTAAGAAATGGCATTGTTACTGATGCTGGTAACTGGGAATCGAGTTAATACAGTGTATTAGTGTTAACGTTTCTTTTCTGTAGAAATCTGTAAAGCCGTACAACACCATAAGAACTAAAGTAACTATCGCTGTCAGTAGTATCTAAAGGCCTAGTATGGTTACCTTGCAGACAAAGAGCAATATATGTTCCTGTGCAGAGTTTGAATATTCCTAGTGCGATTTTCTCTGTGTACTCGGTTCACAGGCTTAGTTTATATGGGATATTTAGAACCGCGTATGGTTCTCTCGCCCATTAATTAATCAATTTATGTCTGCCGTTCGACTTGCTTAACAAGTATGATATCATTAATGCAGATCCAATCCTCTTTCACTTAACTGTAAAAAAGTGTTTGGGGCCCGATTTTTAGCGCAATCAGCTGCCACTCTGTATTTGCATGTGAAGCGTGTATTCAATATAGGATTGTATGCACTGTACGAGTGCACTCGTTTGGTTTCTGGAGCCGTGCCTTGTGGTGCATAAACTGGTAGCTTTGTGTGCCATTCAACCATAAGAACATGTGGGGAATACCCAGTGGGACTGTTTTGATAAAAAATGTATGTCTGTACAATGTAATGTTGTAGTATATCTAATATGACTACTTCCAATCACATAGAGTACTTAACATGCTGAGCAAGATACGGTTAAATCGCTCAACTGATGGATTACCCATGGGGTGAACAGATATGGTCTGGCTCACCTGAACATGTGCAACGTTAAACAGTTCTTTGGTGACATGAGTCTCAAAGACTTGATTAGAATGGTGTTGGGAATGGGTAATAAGCAAACATTTTTTAAACAAGGCTTTGTTTTTGAAGCGGTGGTCATCTTCTGATTGCGACATGCGACTGCGTTACATAAAAGGTAAAGTGAAACACATCCTCATAACCACCTTTACATTGATCAAACTTTGAGAAAATGAATACCAACAAGCTTGATTGGCATAAGGTTCCCAATATAAAGAAGATTTGCAGAAGGAACAATGGATGTTTCTCTGTACATACAACTTATACCGTGAAACATGGCTGTCAATGCACTGGTCAATGCATAAGCAGTAAAAACGCTGTCGAGCAAGCCATACTGACTCGGCGCGCCCTGAAGTAACAAAACTGGCATACACATACACCGACAGGCTATTTAGCGACACCTGTTGTGCACAAGGGGCTGTCGAAAATATAATAATCATCTAATGCGGAATTACGATACAACACTCAATCAATAATAGAAATCACTAAAACTACCGAATATACATTGATTTATATCAATAGCACAAACATTTATAGATAAATTGTTTATTCAGTAAGAATTATGAAAATGTGTCTTGAAAAAGAACAGAAATAATGTTAACTATAAATTGTATTTAAAAATGTATGCCAATTGACAAGGTTCGCGGAGGAGGCGCCCATGTAGGTTAATACATAACTCAAATATATACATGAAGATCCTTATAAGGGCAACATTATACAATAGCTACATATGAGAACGCGTCTTTGAACACTAAGCACAGTAGAACGATGACATGCAGGATGTGTAATAAGTACGATTGGGTTGTGTCTTCGCTTTAAAGCATAGCCATAATATATAGGATGTAGTCTAATACATTTTGGTGAAAAATACAAACTTAAAGCACAGAAATCTGAAACTCAAATGACACTCACCTAAAAGGTCAATATTTCCTGCAATGAAACGGTTAGTTTTGAGTATTGGCAGGTAACAAACATTTTTGGTTAGGCGCCTTAATCTGATATAACAAATCTAATGAAGGCCAAAAACAGACGGTCTTCATTGGGCCCTTAACGCGTAGGTTTTGCAGCGTTGTTACACGTTTGTTAAAATGGCCAATAAAACCGTCTTAATAGGGGGTATACCTCGTTTAGACTAACAGAAATAAATACAATCACACATTATAGTCCTTGTTTTTGATCAAGCTAACTTTCAATGTCCATGATAAATGAGTAATACATTAATAATAAGTAAAAATGTTGTAAATAAATTAACTATTAAATTTGCGATACGTTTGGTAATATTCGCTAAATTACTGCTAAATAAGTTGATATAATGATAAGTTGCGATACAAATTGTAAACATTTCTGTACAATTGTACCACATAAGGCAATCGTAAAAAAGTCTTTACAAAATGTTTGGCGATCAAAGTGGAAGCAAATGACAGCATCTGTTCGGCGATATTTTGACTAGTCTTAAGTATAGCAAAACAAACTGAGTCCACAATACAAACCTTTGTTTTGCATCCTATCGTACTTATAGCAGCAGTATGCTTATTCTCATGCCAACTTTGTCTTATTTTGTAATTAATTTAGCTGGTTCTCTGGTAATTAAATAAAATGTCAATGTTCCCCTAGACTCCCTGTTCAAACGGCGCAGTCTACGTATTGACGTATCTTAAAAAATAATTAGGAATAATGTTTCCAACTTTACGATATCAAAAATTAAGTCCCTATTAATATCGCACGGGACGTTTTGTTTAAGTAAACAACTAAAAAATAAAACAATTTTTCGTTTAATGAATTGAATTATATATGGTTTAGTTAAAACAGACCAAATTATCACTGCTTTACAATAGATGTTGAATAATATATATTAATATGCTGTTTACATTACGAAAACAGTTTACGAAAATAAAACTCATTGAGTTTGTGTTTATAACTAGCTCAACCATCTGCAAAATCGATGCTATACTATAAAGGCAAGTCTTTACTTTTGAAAGGAAATAGCCCAATCGAAAATATAAATAAATCATATGTTAATAATTGTGAGTCCCGTGCAATTACACTCCAGTCAGTTATTACTGCCGTAATAAAATCTATTAGGTAGTCCTCTGACATTTCGTTTAAAAGTCAATGTTTGCCTAAATCTCCTAGTTTAATTGTCATTGACAGCTGTAATGTATTGTAAAAAGAACATTTCGTCTGAAGCGTATAAATCCTGGGCAGGTGATGCCTCCATGAAATCTGTTATATTTTCCACTGTAAAAGGCAAAATACGTCAAGGGCGTTTTAAACGTATGTCATTGGTTATAATTGGACTGTAAAATTGCCAATAAGCAAATCCATGTGTAGAATCTCGTTTGGTTCAGTAAAACATGTGACATAAAAATTAAGGACACACTTTGCAGTCGGATAAAACATTATTGAAAATATCGACTTTGTTTAATTCATTCCGTTTATTTTAAGTGGATGTGCTTAAATAGTCTACCTCTCTACATGTACGAAAGATAATGAACAAGTTGTGCTTCGCTTTTTGTCAGCAATCGTTCATATATTTCGCGAACATATGCATCTCATGCGCTGCACCAATTATTATTAACATTTTGCATCTATATTGTGATACCTTTCTCAATAAAATAATTCATTGAAATAAGTAAATTATTATGTATATATAACATCCCGACGATATCAACAAATTGTCATTTTGTTGACAAAATGCTCTTTTTTAGTGATGGAATTAAATAACGGTGTATAACTATTGTTACTTACAACTGTAAAAAGTTGATCTTGATCGCCGCAACAATTTGAATCTTAAGGCAAGGATGAAGCGGAGGTTCATCTGCAGAGCCCCTTCCTCTCCATACAGCTTCTCCTGCAGGCTAACAGGTTTCTCATCCTCTCCGTACTGCTTCGCCTGCATGCTCACAAGCTCCTCTACCTGTCCATACAGCTTCGCCTGCAGGCTAACATGTTCCTCCACCTGTCCATACAGCTTCTCCTGCAGGCTAACAGATTCCTCCACCTGTCCATACAGCTTCGCCTGTAGGCTTACAGGATCCTCCACCTGTCTATACAGCTTCTTCTGCAGGCTAACCGGTTCCTCCACTTGTTCATACAGCTCCTCCTGCAGGCTAACAGGGTCCTCCATCTCTCTATACAGCTTCTCCCGCAGGCTAACATGTCCCTCCACCTGTCCATACAGCTTCGCCTGCAGGATTACAGGTTTCTCCACCTGTCCAAACAGCTTCTCCTGCAGGCTAACATGTTCCTCCACCTGTCCATACAGCTTCTCCTGTAGGCTCACAGGTTCCCCCACCTGTCCATACAGCTTCTCCTGCAGGCTAACAGGTTTCTACACCTGTCCATACAGCTTCTCTTGCAGGCTAACAGGTTTATCCACCTGTCCATACAGCTTCTCCTGCAGGCTTACATGTTCCTCCACCTGTCCGTACAGCTTCTCCTGTAGGCTAACAGTTTCCTCCAACTGTCCAAACAGCTTCTACTGCAGGCTCTCATGTTCTTCCACCTGTCCATCAGCTTCTCATGCAGGCTAACATGGTCCGTCACCTTTCCATAGATCTTCAAATGAAGGCTAACAGGTTCCTGCACCTGTCCATAGAGCTTCTCATGCAGGCTTACAGGTTCCTCCACCTGTCCATACAGCGCCTCCTGCAGGCAAACAGGTTCCTCCACCTGTCCGTACAGGTTCTCCTGCAGCCTAACACGTATTTCCACCTGTCCATATAGTTTCGCCTGCAGGCTAACAGGTTCCTTCACCTCTCCGAAAAGCTTCTCCTGCAGGCTAACAGGTTCCTCTACCTATCAATAGAGCTTCTCCTGCAGGCTAACAGGTTCATCCACCTGTCCATACAGCTTCTCATGCAGGCTAACAGGTTCATCCACCTGTCCATACAGCTTCTCCAGCAGGCTAACAGGTTCCTCAACTTGTCCATATAGCTTTTTCAGCAGGCTAACATGTTCCTCCATATGTCCATACAGCTTCTCCTGCAGGCTAACATGTTCCTCCACCTCTCAAAACAGCTTCGCCTGCAGGATAACAGGTTTCTCCACCTGTCCATACAGCTTCTCCTGCAGGCTAACAGGTTCCTCCACCTGTCCATACAGCTTCTCCTGCAAGCTAACAGGTTCCTCCACCTGTCCATACAGCTTCTCCTGCAGACTAACAGGTTACTCCACCTATCCATACAGCTTCTCTTGCAGGCTAACAGGTTCCTCGACCTGTCCGTAAAGCTTCTCCTGCAGGCTAACGGGTTCCTCAACCTGTCCATACAGCTTCTCCTGTAGGCTAATAGGTTTCTCCACCTCTCCGTTCAGCTTCTCCTGCAGGCTAACAGGTTCCTCTTCCTGTCCATACAGCTTCTCCCGCAGGCTAATAGGTTCCTTCGTCTGTCCATACAGCTTCTCCTGCAGGCTAACAGGTTCCTCGACCTGTCCATACAGCTTCTCCTGTAAGCTAACAGGTTCCTCCACCTGTCCATACAGCTTCTCCTGCAGATTAACATGTTACTCCACCTATCCATACAGCTTCTCTTGGAGGCTTACAGATTCCTCAACCTGTCCGTACAGCTTCTCCTGCAGGCTAACAGGTTACTCCACCTGTCCATACAGCTTCTCCTGGAGGCCAACAGGTACCTCAGCCTGTCTGTACAGCTTCTCATGCAGGCTAAGAGATTTCTCCATTTCTCCATTTGTCCATACAGTTTTGCCTGCAGGCTAACAGGCTTCTCCACCTGTCCATACAGCTTCCCCTGCAGGCTAACCGGTTCCTCAACCTGCCCATACAGCTTGTCATTCAGACTAACAGGTTCCTCTACCTATCCTTACAGCTTCTCCTGCATGCTAACAGGTTCCTTCACCTGTCCATACAGCTTCTCATGCAAGCTAACAGGTTCCTCCACCTGTCCATACAGCTTCTCCTGCAGACTAACAGGTTCCTTCGTCTGTCCATACAGCATCTCCTGTAGGCTAACAGGTTCCTCTCCCTGTCCATACAGCTTCTCCTGCAGGCTAACAGGTTCCTCCACCTGTCCGAAGAGCTTCTCCTGCAGGCGAACAGGTTCATCAACCTGTCAATAGATTTTTTCCTGCGGGCTAACAGGTTCCTCGACCTGTCCATACAGCTTCTCCTGCAGGCTAACAGGTTTATCCACCTGTCAATACAGCTTCTCCTGCAGACTAACAGGTTACTCAACCTGTCCATACAGCTTCTCCTGGAGGCTAACAAGTTCCTCAACCTGTCCGTACAGCTTCTCTTGCAGGCTAACAGATTCCTCCACTCGTCCATACAGTTTCGCCTGCAGGCTAACAGGTTCCTCCACCTGTCCATACAGCTTCTCCTGCAGGCTAACAGGTTCCTCCACCTGTCCATACAGCTTCTCAAGCAGGCTAACAGGTTCCTTCACCTGTCCATACAGCTTCTCCTGCAGGATAACAGGTTTATCCACCTGTCCAAACAGCTTCTCCTGCAGGCTAACAGGTTCCTCCACCTGAGCATATAGCGTCTCCTGCACGCTAACATTTTCCTCCGCCTGTACATACAGCTTCTCCCGCAGGCTAATAGTTTTCTTCGTCTGTCCATACAGCATCTCCTGGAGGCTAACAGGTTCCTCAACCTGTCCGTACAGCTTCTCCTGCAGGCTAACAGGTTCCTCCACCTGTCCATATAGCTTCTCATGCAGGCTAACAGGTTCAACCACCTGTCCGAACAGCTTCTCCTGCAGGCTAACAGGTTCATCAACCTGTCAATAGAGCTTCTCCTGCGGGCTAACAGGTTCCTCCAACTGTCCATACAGCTATCCTGCAGGCTAACAGGTTCATCCAACTGTCCATACAGCTTCTCCAGCAGGCTTACAGGTTCTTCAAGCTGTGCATACAGCTTCTCCGGCAGACTAACATGTTCCTCCATATGTCCATACAGCTTTTCATGCAGGCTAACATGTTCCTTCACCTGTACATACAGCTTCTCCTGCAGGCTAACAGGTTCCTCCACCTGTCCGTACAGCTTCGCCTGCAGGCTAACAGGTTCCTCCACGTCTTCTTACAGCTTCGCATGCAGGCTAACTTGCTCCTCCATCTGTCCATACAGCTTTTCCTGCAGGCTAACTGGTTTCTCCACCTGTCCGTACAGCTTCGCCTGCAGGCTAACAGGTTCCTCCACCTCTTCTTACAGCTTCGCATGCGCATGCAGGCTAACAGGTTTCTCCACCTGTCCATTCAGCTCCGCATGCTGGCTAACAGGTTCCTCCACCTCTCTATACAGCTTCGTCTGCAGGCTAACAGGTTCCTCCACCTGTCCATTCAACTGCGCATGCAGGCTAACAGTTTCCTCCACCTGTCCATACAGCTTTTCCTGCAGGCTAACATGTTCCTTCACCTGCCCATACAGCTTCTCCTGCAGGCTAACAGGTTCCTCCACCTCTCCGTACAGCTTCGCCTGCAGGCTAACAGGTTCCTTCACCTGTCCATATAGCTGCGCATGCAGGCTAACAGTTTCCTCGAACTCTCCGTACAGCTTCGCCTGCAGGCTAACAGGTTCCTCCACCTCTCCATACAGTTTCGCCTGCAGGCTCGCAGGTTCCTCTACCTGTCCGTACAGCTTCGCCTGCAGGCTAACAGGTTCCTCCACCTCTTCTTACAGCTTCGCATGCGCATGCAGGCTAACAGGTTTCTCCACCTGTCCATTCAGCTCCGTATGCTGGCTAACAGGTTCCTCCACCTCTCCATACAGCTTCGTCTGCAGGCTAACAGGTTCCTCCACCTGTCCATTCAGCTGCGCATGCAGGCTAACAGTTTCCTCCACCTGTCCATACAGCTTCTCCTGTTGGCTAACATGTTCCTTCACCTGCCCATACAGCTTCTCCTGCAGGCTAACAGGTTCCTCCACCTGTCCGTACAGCTTCGCCTGCAGGCTAACAGGTTCCTCCACCTGTCCATATAGCTGCGCATGCAGGCTAACAGTTTCCTCCAACTCTCCGTACAGCTTCGCCTGCAGGCTAACAGGTTCCTCCACCTCTCCATACAGTTTCGCCTGCAGGCTCGCAGGTTCCTCTACCTGCCCATACAGCTTTGCCAGCAGGCTCACAAGTTCGAACAATACCATTTCCCTTCCGTATTAGCTGGTAATAATGCATGTCCGTTGAGGAAAATTAATTTCGGTGTGTGTAATCGTCAACAGTATTTGTAAGCCTTAGTCTTCAGCAAAACAACAAATAATTTAGTAGCACAAAAAAAGCTACCGGTATATTTTATAACGTAATATTTACAACCAAACACAAATTGTTAAGCTATTTTTGGGGCGATTGCCTTCTGCAATTCGCCTATTAGGTAACATAATATACGTTTACCGAAGAATGTAGTCCGTTACTGCATTTAACCACTTTGCATCCAGATTCTGCATTCGCAAACACAATAGCTCCGATGAGCGCGTTTTATCCATGGCAACGTCTTTTCACTGTGGCATTAGCACCCGAGTAACACGCAGTCCTCAAGAAAGATGTATACAGCGACGAAATATCGGTTCAATACTGAACTATCTACACTTAACCGATACAGCGGATTTATGTTCTTTCGATTTAAGTAATCAACTGCGTTCGCGATATGGGCAACACATTTAATTACCACGCGCTACATCTTTTACTGTCAAAGTAAACATCTCAATTTTCTCTGCTCTACAAAGTTTTTATATGACAATCGCCCGTGCTTTTCATGCCAGTTTTGAAATTTTTCCTTACACACGAAATACATGTTGTGGTTGTCACTTTTACAGCAGCTAATTAATTTGAGTTAATGTTTTCCAAGTAATCAAAACAATCTCGTACATGCCCGTCCTAAAAGTAGAACAGTATCAACAAAATTATTTTTTGTTCTCATAAAGTCGCTTTATGACCTACACTGTGTCGGTGTGACTTAAAATCCAGAAAATAAGTTAATTGAATATATATGTGAATAATAATTGAATCTACATGATGTATAGAAACCTTATGACAACGTTTGTCTTCGAGAAATCTCAGATACATATAACACTAAGTCAGAGTAAAAACCTAGGTCACCAGTTAAAATGATAATAATCAAAATTGTGTTCACAAACGTTTCGCAGTTATGAATTGGCACGTACGACAATGGCTTGTTTTAAAAAGAAGCATTTACTTTTAATCCCAATAGCTAAATCATACATTATGTTGACAGCCTGTCACCCTTCCTTAAATCCATCTGTTTTATTCAAAGAAGGTGAATGGTTTGCATCACGGTGTATAGTGTTTTAACGACAACACAATTTGAGCAAAATCGCCCCACCAGTACTTTCAATACTTTGATGAAGACAAGCGTTCATTACTCTGAATTGAATGTTGTATATTTTCACAATTAAATTTAAAAGTATTAATAATTTAATTAATATTTATTCATTATTTAATTATATATAGTGAAAGTAAACATATGGATTGCTAAATCGTTTCATATACCATTAGTTGTGCTTCTGAAATAATTAGGAAGTAATTCTCGCTCTATTACAATACTGTATTAAATTTAAAAAAAGACGGACGTCTTATTGTCCTTTTATTCTTGCTGCTCGGTTTGTTGATATAGCATGGTCATCCGAATTTTCCATAACATGTTTTGCACTAAAATGTTTTTTTCGCGATGCCTCAAGTCGATAACAACACTTCGCATGTTTAATACAAACATATACCTTTCCGTTTTCAATCCCTAGTTTTCGCTGTATACAGCTATCAATAATTCAAAATTACCATGAAACTCATTATTTGTTAGTTTGTGATATTGATTATAACTTAACGATGAATTCAATCTGATTATTTATCAACCTTTGATCTCAGTGGTCTTTTAGCATTCTGTATAAGTTCAAAAGGAAATATTAAGGTAATATTTTATCTGAATACGCTAATCAACTGCTTTCAACATATTAATTTCCTGTTTTGGTCACTCTAAATACACATACGAATAGTTAACATAAGCACTAACGTGATGTATTTATTTGGCGAATATCTAAATTAAATGAAGCGAACAAAAAGGGTCATGATAGCAATGACGACGGCCTTTGACAATACGTCCCTTATCTTTAATAGCTCATATACGTTAAAAAATCTTTGTCAGTCAGTTTCTTGGTTTTGAAATATCCTTTCAAGCTGTCAATGATCGATGTGAAACTAATACCACGGAAGCATATTGATTCACGTAAACAAAAAGTTAAATCTATGTGCGAAAACGTTGACATTTTCATATCGTGCTAGTTTTGCGTACAACAAGTAAACGCCGGTCCAAACACAATTTTACACATTCAATTACAAATTTAAAAGCGGATATTTTATGCGAACGCGAACGTAGATGAAAACGCGACTGTTTTCGTGATACGTGAACCGCGACAGATGATTACATGCGTGCGCCGCTTCGCTTTACGGGAATTTATTTTTCGTAGAAGTTTAGCACGGAAACGACAAATAGCAATACAGAAATATTTGTGTTTTTCGGCGCACCTGTCTTTGATTGTTTTTGCACCAAGATTTATTGCGACAATCGTGTACAGCGGGAACACTTACTGTCGTTAGCATGGCGCAAATGTTTTAATATATTGTTCATTCTTAGATACATTAAAACTAACAACAATGTTTTAATGTTTTTATTAACGAGTTCAATCATTGTATGTACTAATCAGCATAATATAAACATTCACATTTTATATGGCCTACTCAAACGACTTTGTTCTTGCACGTTCAAAGGTGCAAGTCAAGTTTTTATCATATTAGCTAATTTACGGGTTAAACCTAAGGTTAAACAGTTTATACAGACATATAGTTGTATGATTTAATGACATTACTCCGGGTCCTCATGACAAAGCATTTTTACATTGTAGTTAATATTTGTCTTTTTTCTATTAAGGCCTGGAGAAGGGAAGCATTTCTGACGACATTGTTGTATCAACCTTAACCTGTGTGGGTCCAGTGGTTCACATCATTAAATATTGAGTATCTGTCTGGGCTTTGGTTGTAAGAAGCTTTCTGCATAGAAGCATTTTTTACAAAATTTTATGAACGGATAAGAAGTAATGGAAGTTTCCTGGTACCAATCTTGCTGAAATCCCGATCATCTTTCTCTGTAATGAATTGCGTAAATTTTTGCCTTCAATGTGTTGAGTATGTCGGAAATTAATTTTATAAGTGTCAGAAAACACACTGATTTCTGCCTTGCCATACACAACCATATTGAAAATGCTTGATACTTTGTTAAAACGACCCACGATGTAATTTCCATTAACACAAGTTGAATGTATTGCCAAATTTTAAACTTAAGCCCAGTGACCCTCGAAGGCGATACTATAAAACATGCTAAAAAGGAAACGACTATGTATTTATACTTTCCTTTTTATAATGAGAGCGACACTATATACACGAATTTTACGGAAATGTTTAATGCAATCTCACAAAATATTATGGTATGTATAGATACGGTGTTAGGAAAACTCAAACATAAACAAATGTCGTGTCTTACAGTGCGCATTCACACTTTGCTGCAGTACTACAACAACTCGCACTAAGCATTTGGGTATAACAAAATATTACAGTTTGTAAAACAGGCATCAATATGCTAAAACAGAGGACTGCTACAGTAGCGTAAATGGCAAAATTACATTTTATAGGTCCTTTTTATCAAGTCACACATTTTACACAGGGCGTATCGTATTTAGCGTCGGCGTTTGTTTTTTAATTAACCAACCATATATAAAACAGAGATCAAATAACACTATATTGCATGAATAAACAGATTTATGAAGACTCAATTCAATGTCATGAACTTAAACAAGTTAAGTTTTATCTGCTTCATCAACGTTATAATATGCTATCCTTTTTGAGAGATCAATTGGACTTCGTATATCAATCAGCTTACACAGCAAATTTAGAAAATGTTTCTTCACACGATAATCGGCTTATAAATCTTATTACGAATAGTAGAAAATCTTCGTTTTTTTTATTGGCAGGAAACCTTATTTCAAATTGTTGGTGAGAAAAATTCGTTACATTCCTTCTTACTGGCTCCATACGGCGGAACAAACGTCGGTTAATTAATATGGAGCAAGGGCGAAAGGCTGTTTTACTGTTCCAGTACGGTGGTAAAAATATTCGGTTAATTAATATGGAGCAAGGGCGAAATGATATCTAAGGGGTCAAGTACGGTGGTACAATTATTCGTTTACTTTATATGGAGCAAGGGCGAAACAATGTCTAAGGGGTCAAGTACGGAGGTACATGTACTATAATTTGGTTAATTAATATGGAGCAAGAGCGACACGATGTCTTACGGGTCAAGTACGTTGGTACGAATATTCGATGAATTAATATAGAGCAAGGGCGAACCTATGTCTTACGGGTCATGTACGCAGGTACAAATATTCGATTAATAAATATGGAGCAAGGGCGAAACATTGTCTCACGGGTCAAGTACGGTGGTACACATATCCGGTTTATTAATATTGAGAAAGGTCGAAACGCTGTCTTTCTGGTCCCGAACGGTAGGATAAACGTGTCAGTAAATGCATATTGAGCTAGGACGTAGCGTTGTCTTACAGGCAGAATTTTGATTGATACAATTGAGTACAGTAAATTAATTATAAGCGATAGTGCAGCTTGCTTGTTTTTGGCTCCAAAGGTATATATGCGCATATTGTCTCACATTTAGATTTGATCGTCTTCGTAGCATTGTTAAGATCCTTATCATCAATTTGTGTTTGTTTGTAACAAATATTGATAGCTAAAGAAATAGAATAAACACAATAGTTAAATAAGTTGTGTACACCATCGCTGGACCCATCGCTTTAGCTACATCATAGCACACGAAGAGACAATGCGCTTATACAATTTATACATTTTGTTTCATCATAGTGCGTGCATTGTTGAAACAATCTCCCCTGGTAAAATATTTTTATTTGGTTGACTCGCATTAGTTATAGAATCAAATTGTCGCGCTAGGAAGAATAACGGCATTTGGTGTGAAGTTTGTTTCCTGTATTTGTGTTGTTTCTTTGCGTTATAAAGAGGACATTGTGAGAAATAAATATAATACATAAATCCTATCCGTGGCAAAGTTATTAGTGCGTTCACCTTCGGCGCGTGATGTGGGGGTTCGATTCATATAATAGTTTACGTTGTTACACGGCGTTTGACCTACCCATCAGCTCATTTAGTATACCAATGGCCTTACTGGTAGTCGTCCGACATAAGGATATACATTTGAATGAAAGAAGTTCTTCAGTTAAGGTGCCCCATGAATCAAACTAGCTGCCCCTTAATCGCGATAGTGCACAATAATAAACAAACACTTTGCTTTCATTTTTAATACATGCAGTGTTGGTCAAGGTTTTCCATGGTTAGCTAAGTTCTCCTACGTGCAAATGTATATTTAACACACGCCTTTTTTTTCTATAGGAAATAAATAAGTTTATTTGCAGCTTTGAAAACAATAAAACGTGTATGTTCCGAAACATTTTATTAATTAAGTTTGTCCGTAAAGGCAAGTAACGACTTATGTGCGGACATCTGCGCCGTATAATGTTTTTCTCAGTTAAAAGATGGAAGTAGCAACTCGTGTATTAGAAAATTGGTTTGCCACATCACCTTTGATCAGTAAGCCATTATTTGGTTCATTAACCCATTTATACTAGGACTCTCCCATCCATCTAAATTGGAATAATTTATTTCCAAAATTAGGGATGTCAAGTATATTTATTTCTATATTTAGAATATTTCTCTCAGAAATCCCTTTTAGCAAACAGCGCAGACCCTAATAATGTGTAATATTCAGCATGCAATATGAATTTTGTCAATGCAAATTAATACTAAAAATAAAATACCAGGTATCCCCATTTCTGTCCATAGTTTTTGCATATTGTTTTTAAAGGCAAAGACTGAGTTATGTACTATTATATTGTAAATGTTTAATAGGAATTGAAACGAACTATGCACTAGAGTAATATATAAAAACTACCCCTCTGGTTTAATAATATAATTAATGATCTGTATTGTACGCCGTAATGATGTATGTAAGGCTACTATAAAGAATGATCGACATGCTGGGTAGTAACAGCAATGTTTTCAATGCCATTTGTTTAATGAATGGGAACACGCATCAATTAAGCGCATAAAACCGGGTAAAAAGCTGACATTTTTATTATTCGCATATTACATGAAATTGAATAATGTGTGTATTTGCGTTTACAATGCACATGCTGTTTTTAATAAATAATTATTTAAAGGAAAAAAAATTAATAAGTTTTTCAATTAATTTTTCCTTATCACATATCGGTAATATTGATAAATGCACGTTGTTGTCACATTTGGCTTATTGTGACTATAACAAATGCCAGAACGGACTTGATAGCAAAGTGTGAAGTCATCCCGCTGTTCCGCAGAATTCAATAAAAACCTCGTTTTAGTTTCGTGTTGTTTGTGATCGGGTAACTGCCCTACAGGAACTATATGTTCTTCATGAATGATGATCTGTAGTTTTGCCTTAAGGGCCCGTGGATGTGAACAAATCTGAACGTCAGAAAAGTTACATCTACTCTACACGTGAGTCGCTCACGTTCACGCAACGGACACGTCGAATATAGCTAACAGTTCTATTATCTGACGATTTTTACGTTCACGCAACCCAAGACGTTTACGGGCACATTCACATTCCAATGGAATACAAGTATTGTTCATATTAGCTTATTGACGGATGATTCGTATCGTGAAACACGCGTTTTCATTAACAGATAGTTTAAACAATAAATGGCTTTAATTTGGACCTCACATCATTGTAATTGTAAACGCAAAGTTGAATTCAAAACGTAATAAAGAGCCACGGCTGGATTCGATTGTGTGTACTTTTTTCTGCTATTTTGTTCGCAAGCGAACAACTAAGGTTAGTACTACGCTTTGCAAGTCGGTCTGCTCATAACTAACTAAGAACGATAACCACCGCATCTGAGGCTATTAATAGATGCTGATAAACGAGTTTAGTGGCATGTTGTGTAACTTCGTTCATAGTGCATGCTTTCTGGGAAACATTCTTTTGTTCTGAAAAGATAGCGGCGATCTTTTGTATTCACGGATGCAAACAACGAAATAGTAGAAGGTTAAGTTTGTTTACATTCACAGTTCTCAATTAATAAAACGTTGAACATGAGTTCGTCAATTACTACAGGTTTATTGTAGACAACAACAAAAATGCTTTATCATCGCTAAAACCAAATATAAGGTAGTCGGCGTAAATGCTGACTTTGAAATAAAGTTTGCAATTTACCTTTCTAAATAATTAACTTGATGACAAAAGTTTAACTATTGTGTTTGTTAACTTGTTAGTCACATATTCACCGCATGAAATGTGTGTTATCAACTTATCATTGTCAAACGAAACATACGTGTAAGTAGATTATACTACGGGAGTTCCACGTATTAGTGTAAGTGTTTAAAAATTATACTACGTGAGTGCACATCATATGTGTCATAACATGCCCCATTATGAGTGCATTTCTTCACCATCGACTTATATCGTATGTTAATATTTAATTTACACGCAGTTTTCTTTCGAGACATTTAAATCACACTTTCATAGCCGCGTCATGCTATTTTGGGTCTTATGCGTTTCGGTCAGCGTATCTTAAGCCTAACCTGTGCATTTGCGCAGTCTGGTCAGAGGCGATGCTGTTCACTATAAAATCACCAAATGTGTTATGGTCTCATTATATATCTCCTGACCAGACTGAGAAATGCGCAGGCTGAGTGGGCTATACATATGATGGGGGCATATGGAATAAAACCCATTTTCGCGAGGGTCATTAAAAATCTCATCCCGCATTGTAAATGGCACATTTTAGCACAATGCTTTTCGATAAATTGTATTCATAATAGCAAACTAGTTAATAAGAGCAGCCTATCCAGGCGTTAAGGAGCCATTTCTAGACGTGCTGACCGAGTATGGAAAACATTTGTGGTTGGATAATTTAATAATTTTCCTCTTATCGTGACATTATACTATTTGTTTGTTTTCTCATCTTGAAAGCAAAACTGTGTTTATCGATAGTTAAATAGATATTCCTGGAAGATTTAGTGAATGAGTACTGACCCTGAAATTCTGCGAGATGGAATTAAACGCGTTATTTTAACTGGGCCAAAATTTGTGTCTTTTGAACATACAGAGAGTAGTCCGGAATTCCTTACACTGAATAGTGATACATCCTTTGTGCTGGCGTTATGTAAAAGTCATTTAAGGTGAAAAGCTGGGTAAACCAGCTACGCCGAAAAAACGCATTAGTGCTCTATACCCATGCATAGGCGGATTCAAGGGGGCGGACGCGGCGTACGCCCCCCCCTCCCCTAAAATCGCCAAAGTAAGTCAATGCATTTGGTGTTTCACACTTAACTAGATAAAAAATTACCTATTTAAATTCGTTTTCCTTCTTTTTCGTACACAACTTTCCCCACTAATCACAAACAATCACAAAATGTTTTAACTTTAGACTCTCTGTCGCCCGGTTTTTCAAGTCGAACTTTGCGATTCAGATGTATCCCTCTTTTTGAAATTGATTCTCTTTTCGCTGCATTTTATGTCAACAAAGATGTCTTCAAAATCACGAAAATCGTGGACCTTCCAGGGGTCTTCGACCCCCTGGACCACCTAGCAGGGCTTTGCACCCACTAGGGATCCTAGCGACCCCTGGACCCCCCTTAAATGTGTTTTAAAAATATTTCAATATCCCGCCCCTAACCAGAAATCCTGGAACCGCCCCTGCCATGTTTAGGTCAGAGTTGTTGACACCGTGTGAACTGCTAGGGTAACAAGTAATGAATAAACAACAAAGTACGGGTCAACAGGGCTGTCTTAATGACTACCTAATTCGTGAGTAAAAAGCATTGCTCGCAGATCTATTTATTATTTATATTCATCAATTATTGTATATTTTGAATTTGTATATGGTGTCAAAAATCAAAAGTTTTGTACAGGGAATTTCCACAATGACATAATATTCTTAGTAAGATAGGAATTCGATATTCAAACAATATTCATTTAATATGATGGTGATTACAAATTGTCTTTATATTTAGTTTTCATTACTATTTTCATCATACTTACTATGCTTTCTGGACGTCAAATAAGGGCCGTGTTGTTGTTGTTTTGTCTAAGTTATCTCTATAAAGTAAATAGGATGATAAAAAGTGCACACAAATCTCGAACATAGCGTTAAGACACACTCTTTATAAATTTGAATGACTTGTGTTGATTTCAAACTTGCGATTCATTTTGAAAAATGTCGTTTATACGGTATTATGTCGACACTCATTATCGGATATCTCGTGGAAAAGGTCAATAGCGCAGTCTACGTATTGATGTTTCTTAATAAAAAGAACAAATGAATAACCGTCATTAAAATATTAAATTAAGTACCATGTTAACCAATCTCAGCTAAGACTTTTGAATGTTTTTTTTAAGTAATCATAACGTAAAACAAATCCACGTTTAAAGAAGAAAATGATATTAGGTAAAGTTAAAAAAGATCAAATTGTCACAACATTAAAATAGATGTTGAATAATAATGCATTTATGTATGGAATACATTGATTTAGGTGGTCCTCTGGCAATTAAACAAAAGGTCGATGTTCCTCTATACTATCTGTTTCAATCAGCGGCATATTTGCTGTGTCGTCTTCTCGAAGAGCAGGTAGACGGCGCAGTATTGACGTATCTTTAAAAATAATGACGAATTATGTTGTGAACTTTACGATATCCCTATTAATCTCACACGGGACGTTTTGTTTACGTAAAAAATAAAAAAAATAAACAAATTTTCGTTTAATGAATTTAGTTATATACGGTTAAGTTAGACCAAATTGGCACTGCTTTACAATAGGTGTTGAATAATATAAATTAATATGCTGTTAACATACGAAAACAGTTTACGAAAAATAAAACTCATTGAGTTTGTGTTTATAACTAACTCAACCAAACCATCTGCAAAATCGATGCTATACTGTTAAGGCAAGTCTTTACCTTTGAAAGGATATAGCCTAATCAAAAATATAAATAAATGATATGTTAATAATTGTGAGACCCGTGCAATTACACTCCAGTCAGTTATTTCTGCCGTAACAATTTCTTTTAAGTAGTCCTCTGACATTATGTTTAAATGTCAATGTTTGCCTAAATCTCTTCGTTTCAGTCATTGACAGCTGTACTGTATTGTATAAAGAACATTTTGTCTGTAGCGTATGATTCCCGGGCAATTGACGCCGTCATGAAATCGGTATAATTTTGCACTGTAAAACGCACAACACGCCGTTTGATACGTCAAGCGCCTTTTAAACGTATGTCTTTTGTAATAAGTATACTGTAAAATTGCAAATAAGCAAATCTATGTGGAGGTAACACATGGTTCAGTAACACATTTGACAAAAAATGTGCTAAACAATCTTGAAAAAATATCGACCATGTCTAATTTATTCCTTTTATTTTAAGTGGATGTGCTTAAATAGTCTACCTCTCGACATGAACGAAAGATAATGAACAAGTTGTGCTTCGCTTTTTGATAGCAAGCGTCCATACATTTCGCGAACATATGCATTTCATGCGCTGTACCAATCATTATAAAAAATTGCATCTATATGTATATACCTTTTCCAATCAAACAATTTATTGCCGTTATGCAGTTTTCATGTGTATATAACATCCCGACAATATCAACTAGTGTTAATTACGACTGTCAAAAGTTGATCTCGATCGCCGCAACAATTTGAGTCTTAAGGCAAGGATGAAACGGAGGGTCATCTGCAGAGCCTACAGCTTTGCTTGCAGGCTCCCAGGTTCGAACCATACCTTTTCCCTTCCGTAGTAACTGGTAATAATGTATGTACATTGAGGAAAATGAAAAGGAAAAGTGTGTGTCATCGTCAACGGTGTTTGTAAGCCTTAGTCATCAGCAAAACAACCAAAATTTAACAACACATGAAAAGCTACCGGTATATTTCACAACATAATATTTACAACCAAACACACATGGTTAAACTATTTGTTTAGACTAGCGTTCATAACTCTGAATTGAATTTTGTATTGTTTCAAAATAAAATTTAAAAGCAGTAATAATATAATTAATATTTATTTATTTATATATGGTGGAAGGAAATGCATGGATTGCTAAATCGTTTCATATTCCATTAGTTGTGCTTCTGAAATAATTGAGAAGTAATTCTCGCTCTATTACAATACTGTATTAAATGTTAAAACAGACGGACGTGTTATTGCACTTTGATTCTTGCTGCATGATCATCCTTATCTAGGTTTGATATAAATTCTCTCACACATGATATTTATTTTTACCGAATTTCTATTTTCCATAACATGTTTTGCACTAAAACGTTTTTGTTCGCGATGCCTCAAGTCGATAACAACACTTCGCATGTTTCATACAAACATATACCTTCCGTTTCAATCCCTAGTTTTCGCTGTATACATGTACAGCTATAAATAATTCAAAATTACCATGAAACTCATTATATGTTAGTTGGTGTTGTTACGGGCTGAACTGATATTGATTATAACTTAACGCCTGTGTCGATGAATTCAATGTGATTTGTATCAACCTTTGATCTCAGTGGTCTTTATGCATTCTGTATAAGTTGAAAAGAAAATATAAAGGGCATATTTTACGTTAATACGCTAATCAACTGCTTTCAAAATATTAATTTCCTGCTTCGGTCGCTCAAAGCAATAATTTACATTAGCACTAACGTAGTGTATTTTTTTGGCGAGAAGCTAAATTTAATGAAGCGAAAAAAAAGGGTCATGATAGAAATGACGACGGTCTTTAAGCATATGCCCCTTATTTTAAATAGCTCATATACGTAAACTCTGTTAGTCAGTTGTGCGGTTTTGAAATATCCTTCTAAGCTGGCAATGATCGACGTGAAACTAAAAACACGGAAGCATATTGATTCACGTAAACAACAAGTCAAATCTCTGTGCGAAGACGTGGACATTTTCATATCGCACTACTTTTGCGTACAGCAAGTAAACGCCGGTCAAAACAAAATTCTACACATTTAATTACAAATTTAAAAGCGGATGTTTTATGCGAACGCAAACGTTTATTGAATGTGATACGTGAGCCGCGACAGATGATTACATGCGTGCGCTACTTTGCTATACGGGATTTCATTTTTCGTGTAAGTTCAGTACGGAAATAGCAAAATATTCCAGTTTGTAAAACGGGCATCAAAATGCTAAAACAGAGAACTGCAACAGTAGCGTAAATGGCAAAAATACAATGTATATATCACAGGTCCTTATTCTCGTCACATATTTTGATACAGGGCTTATCGTATTAAGCGTCGGCGTATGCGTTTAAAAAAAAATTACCAACCAGATATAAAACAAAAAATCAAACAACACTATATTGCACTATATTGCATGCATAAACAGATTTATGAAGACTAAACTCAATGCCAAGCACTTAAACACGTTATGTCTAAGAATCTTCATCAACGTCATCATAGGCTATCATTATTTAGAGATCAACTGGACTTCGTATAGCAATCAGCATACATAACTAATTTAGAAATATTACTTTAACACGACAATCGGCTTATATATCTAATTACGAACAGTAGAAAATGTTTGTTACTTTATAATGGCAGAAAACCTTATTTCAAATAGTTCGAAACGAGACACTTTATAGACCATGTAACGGTTATAAAACCACATTGAATAAAGTTATAAAAATGTGTGCCCGTGATAACAAACACATTATAATACTGTGCTGCTCATGATGTCTTAATTTCACAGTTTAGATAACAGTATTAATAAAGGAATGTTTTTGCAGATGTTTGCGTGATGATTGAATTGGTGAGATAAATTCGTTACATGCCTTCTCACTGGCTCCGTACGGCGGGACAAAACGTCGGTAAATCGCTTGACCCATCGCTTTAGCTACATCATAGCACACGAAGAGACAAAGCGCTTATAAAATCTATACCTTTTGTTTCATCATAGTGCGCGCATTGTTGAAACAATCTCCCCTGGTATAAATAGAGAATACATGGTTGGTGCCGAGATGAAGAAAGTTTATCCGGTGAGGCTTAGAAAAAGAAAATAGGGCGAGCTTTAGCGAGCCCTATTTTTCTTTTTCGGGCCGAACCGGATAAACTTTCTCCATCTCGGCACCAACCATGTATTCGATTTATCCTGCTTCATGCCGTTGACACATTTTATCAAAGACTAATGATTTATTTACATAACAATATAATTATTCTTGTCGGGCCTCCTACATTCCTGACGACCGAATAACTACCGATTGTGTCACGCTAAAAATAGTTCCACATTAAACTGTTCCTTTTAATACTTTCCTATCGAAAATATTAAGAGAAGAAATAAAAAACGAACCGAGAATGTGATATTTTTCTTCGTAAAAAAATGAAAACAAAATGCATCAGCAAAACAAAAACTAAATTTTATTTACCTTAATGACAACTTTAATCCATTGCTTATAACAATAAATGTACAACGATATACACATTCATTGTCTGTTCTTCCATCCCTTTGTCGAAATCCATTTTCTGTTTTTCCATCTCTATTATCGGAAAGTATTTTAAACCACACTCTTTTTTGATAGCGTTTGTATCGAATGCTAACCATTCTGACCCAAAACCTGATTAACGAAACCGTAATCCTGTCGTAGCGAATTATTTTATTCCTATCGAAGTTAACACTTATGAATGGCAAACACACACTCCGAAAATCGTTTATGATTCGTTCGATGCTTTAAAATATTAAAAAATACTGTTAAAACCACCACGTCAAAAGTGTTGTCCCTAAAATCCTGAGAGAAACTAGATAGTATATTTTGTCTGAGAAATGACGTCACACTAGATACGTCATAAAATGCGTAATCAAGTAAATGAACATGATAAATACGGAAGTCTGGTTCGGTAATACATTTTAAAGAAGATAAAAATGATGATATATAATATTACGATAACATTCATGATGCGTCCCAAAAAATTTCAAAGGTCAAATATTAGAACATGTTAATCGGCGCGTATGAATACATACTTACGGTTAGATCACGGTCACGTGATGTACTGCCGGATATCAACTAGTTTATCCGACCCTGCTTTATTTGGTCAATGTTTGCAACTGAGGCAGGATAATGTGTTTTATTTGGTTGAATCGCTTTAGTTATAGAATTCAGCTGTCGCGCTAGAAAGAATAACGGCATTTGATGTTAAGTTTGTTTTCATGTATTTGTGTTTGTTTCTTTGCATTATACAGAGAACACAGTGAGAAATAAAAATAATACATAAATCCTATCCGTGGCAAAGTTAATAGTGCGTTCACCTTCGGAGCGGGATGTGGAGGTACGAGTCCTACAATGGTGTACGTACTTACACGGCGTTTGACCTACCCATGAGTTTATTAAGTATACCAATTGCCTTACTGACTGAAGTCCGACATAAGGATATACATTTGAATGAAAAAAGTTCTTCAGTTATGGAGCCCCATAAATCAAACTAGCAAGCCCTTAATCGCAATAGAATGCACAATACAAAACAAACACTTTTCTTTTACTTTGTAATACGTGCAGTGCTGGTCACGAAAACAAAGTTGCGTTGTTAAAGCGAGATTATACGATTTTTTTATTTGTTTAATTGTAATATATTGATAACATATGTTACAATAACACCAAATAGGCAAGGACAAATATACATTGAAGACGAATTTCATAAGATGCAGCAAAGACAAATGCGCGCCCCGAGCCGATTGTGACGAAGACATTTCGTACATATTTTCCTACAATAACTGAAGCATTCGTCTTTTTATTAGGAGCAGAGTTAGTGTTCGTGTGTCGTATGAATATATATCGCTGCAGGAATTTAAATGAACCGTTAAACTAAATTAAGATTCTCATCGTACATGCATGATATACATGCTGGCGAATTCGACTGTACATACATTTTCGATTTCAGAATTAAATACTATTTCGCATTTTTCGACACATGTTCTTGTTAACTTTTATTTTAATATATATTGAAATATATAAATAATACGTTTTTTACACATTTTATATAAATTCATAAATATTTGACAAAATCGTATAATCTCGCCTTAAGGTTTTCCAAGGTAAGCTAAGTTCTCCTACGTGCATATGCATATTTTACGCTCACGTTGTTTTTATTTGTGAGCGTTATAATGTAGAGGCAATTTTGCAAGTCAGTCTGCGTTAAGTACGCTAGGAACCGTAACCCGTGACTGCCTGTGTGGATAACTGCATTAAAATAAAGCAGACGACGAATGCTTGGAGCGTCTGCTCTAATCACCGCATCTGCCTGTTTATAGTTCCCACTGGTACACTACATAATGTGTATGTATTAAAAAGTATTTAACAGCTTGTAAGACAACGTTGTCCATTCTAGTGTTTATCATTGAAATATGTACATATTGGCTGCTTTCAGGGAAAACGGGATTTAATGCATGTCAAATAAGATTAGCCTGTGCACACTGATTAGCTGTATGAATGATTTGAAAAAAAATACAACACATCTCGACCTGTGCTTTAGGACACATTCTTTATAAATTTGAATGGGTTGTGGTCATTTCAAACTTGCGATATAAAAAGCTATAACATACTTTTGAAAACTGAGTTGCGTCTTAGATTATACAACAGCGAACAAATTCAGTGCCTTCAGCGCTTTGGTTTCTATATGGACTGAATAAGTTTATATGCAGCTTTGAAAACGATTTTTATATTTTTATTTTGACCTTGCGGTCAAGGATAACCCATGAAAGTGAAAGCACTTATTTTCAATGGGGTCCTGTTTTTTTATAGTTTTTTGCTGAAGTAACAGCATACAGAAGAGACAGTATTGAGATACAAGGAATCCGGGTGCGATACCGGGCGGGTACCCTAGCTCTTTGCGAATAGATCCCTTGGTTCTTTTACGTGCTCAGTGTATAGCACCGATACACGCGAGAATTACCTGGGTTTCATACCAGTACATCTCTAGTTGGGTGGGAAACACTTAAAGCATTTCTGAATTTTCCAGTGCCCCGACCAGGAATTGAACCAGGGACCTCTGGAATGGTAGACCAGTGTGTTACCACTAGACCACCGCACCACCTAATTAACGTGAACTTAAATAATCTTAAGCATTTTATTCATTAAGTTTGTCCGTTAAGGCAAGTTACATTTGCACCGTATAATGCTTTTCTTAGTTAAAATACGGAAATACAAACTCGTGCATTGGCAAATTGGTTTGCCACATCACCTTTAACCAGTAAGCCATTATTTGGTTCATTGAACTTCATTCAGGCATTCAAAATAAGATACCAGGTAACCCCATTTATGTCCATAGTGTTTGTATATTGTTTTATAAATGTATTGACAAAGTTTAAAGACAAAGACTAAGTTTAGTACTATTATATTGTAAATGTTGAATAGAAATTGATTTTGCAAACGAACTATGCACTAAAGTAATTTATAAAAACTACCCCTGTGGATTAATAATATAATTAATGATCTGTATTGTACGCCGTAATGATGTCTGTAAGGCTATTATAAAGAATGATCGACATGCTGGGTAGTAACAGCAGTCTTTTCAATTCCATATGTTCGATGAATGGGGACACGCATAAATCAAGTGCATAAAACCAGGTAAAATTCTGACATTTTTCAAATTCGCATATTGCGTGAAGTACATGTAGAATAATGTGTGTAGTTGCGTTTACAATGCTGTTTTCAATAAATAATTATTCAAAGGTAAAACATTTAAAAAGTTTTTCCAATCAAGTTTTCCTTATCACATATCAGTAATATTGATAACTGCACGTCGTTGTCACGTTTGGTTTATTGTGACTACAACAAATGCCAGAACGGACTTGATAGTAAAGTGTGATGCTTTCCGCTGTCCCACAGAGTTCCATTAAAACCTCGTTATGGTTTCGTTTTTGTTGTGATCGGGTTACTGCCATAAGGGAACTTAATGTTCTTCATGAACGATGATCTTTAGTTCTACCTTAAGTGCCCGTGGACATGAACAAATCGCAACGTGAGAACAGTTACACCTACACGTGAGTCGCTCACGTCCACGCAACGGACACGTCGAATATAGCTAACAGTTTTATTATCTGACGATTTTTACGTTCACGCAACCCAAGACGTTCACGGGCACATTCGCGTTTCAATGGCATACAAGCTTTGTTCATATTAGCTCATTGACGGGTGATTCGTATCGTGAAACACGCGTTTTCATTAACAGGTAGTTAAAAAAATGCCATTTAATGTGGACCTCACATCATTGTAATTGTAAACGCAAAGTTGAATTCAAAACTTAATAAAGAGCCACGGCTCAATTCGATTTTGTGTACATTTTTCTGCTTTGTAGTTGTTCGCTTGCGAACAACTAAGGTAAGTACTACGCGTTGCAAGTCGGTCTGCGCTTAACTACGATAAGAACGATAACCGCCGCATCTGAGGCTATTAATAGACGCTGATAAACAAGTATAGTGGGATGTTCTATAACCTCGTTCATAGTGCATGCTACTATTGTTTCTGGGAAACATTCTTTTGTTCTCAACAGATAGCGGCGACCTTTGTATTCATGGATGCTAACAACGCAATAATGGAAGGTTAAGTTTGTTTACATTCACAGTTCTCAATTAATAAAACATTGGACATGAGTTCACCAATAAGTACAAGTATATTATAGACAACAACAAAAATGCTTCATCATCGCTAAAACCGAAGTCGTAGTCGGCGCAAATACTGAATTTGAAATAATGTTTGCAATTTCCGTTTCTAAATAATTAAATTGAAAACAAAAGTTTAACTATTGTGTTTGTTAACTTGTAAGTCACATATTCACCGCATGAAATGTGTGTTATCAACTTATTATTATCATCAACAAATCACACATTAGTATAAGTAGATAAAAATGATACTACGGGAGTTCCACGTATTAGTGTAAGTAGATAAAAATTATACTACGGGAGTGCACATCAAATGTGTCATCACATGCCTTATTTCTTCACCATCGAAATACATCGTATGTTAATATTTGCTTTACGCGAAGTTTTCTTTCGACACATTTAAACCACACTTTCAAAGCCGCGTCATACGAAAATGGGTCTTATGCGTTTCGACCAGCGTATGTTAAGCCCAACCTGTGCATTTGTGCAGTCTGATTAGAGGCGATGCTGTTCGCTATAAAATCACCCAATGTGTTATGGTCTCATTATGTATCTACTGACCAGACTGAGAGATGCGCAGGCTGATTGGGCTATACATATGATGGGCGCATATGTAATTAGACCCATTTTCGCATGACGAGGGCATTCAAAATCTCATCGCGAATTGCAAACGGCACATTTTAGCACAATGCTTTTCGATACAAAATTGTATTCATAATAGCAAACTTGTAAATAAGAGCAGCCTATCCAGGCGTTTAGTAACGATTTCTAGACGTGCTGACTGAGTATGGCAAACATTTGTGGTTGGATAAATAAATGATGTTCCTCTTATCGTGACACTATACTTTTTGTTTGTTTTCTCATCTTGAAAGCAAAACTGTGTTTATCGATAGTTAATTATATATTCCCCGAACAATTTAGTAAACGTGTATTGACCCTGAAATTCCTCGAGATAGATTTTAACGCGTAATTGTAACTGGGCCACAATTTGTGTCATTTGAACATACAGAGAGTAGTCCGGAATTCCTTACACTGAATAGGGATACATCCTTTGCGCTGAGCACAGACACATCGATGTAGCCAAAGTCAAGAGGTTTTATCTCGAATCAGCCTATGAAATATTCGGATATATTCATGCGTGTCTGTTGGCGTTATGTAAAAGGTGAAAAGCTGGGTAAAGCAGCTACGCCGAAAAAGCGCATGAGTGCTCTATACCCATGTTTAGGTCACAGTTTTTGACAACGTGTGAACTGCTAGGGTAACAAGTAATGCATAAACAACAAATTACGGGTCAACAGGGCTGTCTTTATGACTAACTAATTCGTGAGTCAAAAGTATTGCTCGCAGATTTATTGTTCATTTATTTTCATCAATTATTTTATTGTAAATTTTGAATTTGAAAATGGTGTCAAAACTCAAAAGTTTTGTACAGGGAATTTCCATAATGAAATTATATTTTTAGTAAGTTAGGTATTCGATATTCAAACAATTTTAATTTAATATGATAGTGATTGCAAATTGTCTTTATATTCAGTTTTCATTACCATTTTCATCATACTTACTATGCTTTCTTTAGGATGATTAAAAGTGCACACACATTTCGACCCGTGCGTTAAGACACACTCTTTATAAATTTGAATGGCTTGTGTTGATTTCACACTAAAATTGAGTTGCGTCGTACATTATGCAATAGCGAACAACTTCAGTTACTTCAGCGCTTTGATTTTCTCTTGACAGCGGTTGTGTGAATCGGGAATGCAGTGTTTTTAAAGGCATACAGTACACAGTTATACGCAGATCTAAATGAAAAGCCAGCTTTCTATTCTACAGAGGGTCTGTTTCACTTCATTTTAAACGTGCCGGATATATTTTAATGGTATGTTTCTAATAGATTGTTAAAGCAGAGCTTTTTCAGTTTTTGACGATGCACATGGAAACAAATAACACTCGATATTTTAACTTATTTCTTTTATTGTAGAAATAAAACTTCTGAGTCCAGAATACAAGCAGTTGCTTGAATCATTTCATTCTCAATGCATCATTATGCATATTGGCATGTCAACTTTTTCTCCATTTTTCATAAATTGAGCTTGTCCTTTGGCAATTTAACAAAACGTCAATGTTCGCACACAACTCTCTGTTTCAATCAGCAGCATCTGTGCTGCGTCGTTTATACGGTATCGTGTCGACACTTATCTTCGGATTTTTCGTGGAAAAGGTCAATAGCGCAGTTTACGTATTGATGTTTATTAATAAATATACCGAATGAATAAGCTTTATTAAATGTTTTAATTAAGTCCCTATTTTACCAATCTCAGTCCAGACAATTTAATGTTTTTAATTATCAAAACATTTAACAAATCCACTTTTAAAAAAAGACAATGAAATAAGGTTAAGTTAAAAAAGATCAAATAGTCACAGCATTGAATCAGATTTTGAATAATAATACATTTATGTATGGATTACATTACGAAAAACATAGCATCTTCAAAATAAATGCAATACTTTACTTTTAAAAGATTTTGCGTCCCGTCTTTTATGTCTAGTAAAATGCAATGTACTCCAGTGAGCTATTTTTGCAATTATGCCAACAATTTGGCAGCCCATTGACAATATATGAAAATGTTAATGTTTGCCCTTAAATCTCCGTTTCAAAAATTGACAGCTGTGCCCTTTTGTATTAAAGGCATTTCTTCTAGGGCGAGGGTTACCAGAGCAGGTGATGCCGCCATCAAATATGCTAAAAGTTGTTTAAAACGTCAAGGACCCCTATAACGTATGTTTGAGGCATACATATACTATAACATTGTCAAATAGCCAATCTCTGCTGAGAATCTCGTTTTCTTTAGAAACACATGTGACCAAAAAATCCCAACGCTTCAATACATATATTGTAATAAAGAATGAATGAATTTTTATGAGGTTCTGTAAATGAAAATGCTGTTTTTGGGATGTTTGCGAACGAATAAATTTTTACAAGATGTTGGCGTCTTTTAATTTGAATGAGAACGGTACAGTTACACCGTACTTTCGATTTACCACAGCGAATCCCCTTTTTATACTTGGTCGGACGTGACGTCAATGACACGTGACAACCTTTATTTACTAAAAGTCATAGATTTAGTTCAAACATTTTAAATTACATCAATTTGTAACATATTATTATGTATATTAAAATTCAATATAAGTTATTTCTGTAAGTATGCTCAGTTATCATCAACGAGCCTTTGCTTTACACTTTGTTCAAACGACTCGGTGGGGTAACGACATGGCATAACTACCAACTGACCAACCATCTAAGTAATGGTGATCCGAAAATAGTGGTCACGTGTGGACAACGGGCGCTTTGACCAATTCCTTCGACTGACCGCTGTTCTCAGTTTTGACTGTACAATGCTAGTTACAAAATGGACTGCTAATTTGTCTCTTATTCCATCAGCCTAGAATTGATATGGTTTCTTGTTTTATCGGCAGTTGTGCTTCCAACATATTGAACAAGTTAATATCGCTCTCATAAGTTCTGTATTAAATATTGAAAACACTGACTGAAATATCATTTTCATTTGATTCTTGATATGTTTGCTTCGTGTAATTATGCTTGTAATCCTTTTATAGACTAAATAAAATTTCTCGCAAAAAGATATTTGTTTTTAAAAAATTGTTATCGTCAAAATTTGTTTTGAACTAAAATGTTGTTTAGAAAAACGTAGAATGTTTCATACAAACAAAGATACCGTTCCCTTATTGGTCATGATATTCGTTGAAACTAATGGTGCTTTTGTTGGTGTTGTTGAAAGTTGAAGCGATATTGTCTATTAATTAAAACTGATTATTTATAAACATTTTTATATGTTTTTACTCACAAGCTGTATAATTTGAAAGGAAATATAAAGGTTACGTGTGTTCTGTATATACGAAAATCAAGTGTTTCGCAAACATAAATCTTGTTTTGGTCACTATTAGATTCCACAGCACGATAGCGAAATCGTTTTATTTTTCATGTCAACGTTAAAACGAGTATACAAATTTTGATGGCATTCTTTGTCAGTTTTTTTATTTGGAAACAGCGCATTTCAAGCAGTCAATATTCAACGTGAAAATGATAACACGAAGGCACATTGGTTAAAGTGATATTATGGGTATATAACAGTTTATAGGTGTCTATCGCAACCGCTGTTTCAGTTTTGGTGTTTTCACTTCATATACACTTATATTTGTTAATGCAGCATCAACATACTAAAACAATATCCCGGAAATAAAAAATAATGCATTTGAATATCAACCGTACTCTCATTTGACAACTGATCATGCATGTTCGATGTAACCTAAATTTAGTTTTAGTGCAGATTCGTTCATACGACACAAAGACACAATTTTGTTTTACGGATCCTTTCGGGTTAGAGGACTGGGTGAGTCATGTAAAATATCGTATATAAAATATATTTTTAATAAACAACTGGTAGCAAGATGAGTTTCAGATAGTTGGTCAGTAACCATATTTTAACTAACTCGTTTGACCTGTTAATTCTTTTCAGCTCAATTCAACAGTGAAAAATGCCCATAAAATCACTTTAATGTAAATAAGAAGTGAAATATATTTGTGTTAAGACGTTGACATTTTCATATCGCGTTTTTGTAGCACAAAAGAAAATCAGCGTTAACAAGAATTTAAGTTCTAAATTACACACTAGTAAAGCGGGAATTCCATGTCCCTGCGAACATTAATGAGTTCGTGATGCCTAAGTCTCGTGAGATTACATACATGTGCGCATTCGCTTTACCTGAATTAAATAATCATGTTGGTTCTGTTGGCTCTGTAAGGGAAAGACGAATAACACTGAATAAATACTTCTTTTTTTCTACTATGTTTTATTCCTTTTGGATAAATATATTCATCTGGAAAACTGACTGCCAACAGAATTGCCAGATGGTTCATGCTTTAAATAATGAAAACATAACACAACAGTTTTATGTAGTTTTGATCGAGTTAAATAAGTGTATATGATCATCTCAATGATGTAATCTTACACATACACAAATATCTATTTTATTTAGCCTTCAAAACATAAATGTATCATGTTGTGCGGATTTATATTTTCCTTCAACAAATAAGGACTCAAGCTAAAGATAATTTAAAACTACAAACCAATTGTTGACCGAGTATCAATGTCGGTGGCTACTTTATTACGCCATACTTGTTTGCTACCAGGTTAAGCTTATTAAGCGTGCGAGTGCGTGTTTCGAATAATAAAGAGCCGTAGACATTGTCCAATACTGCTAAATAAAACTTCCAACAACAAAACGTGCCATACGAAAATTAATTACAATAGGAAGACCCTAAAACAAATAGAGAATACTAGGTCGGTGCCGAATAAAGTGAAGTTTATTTTGCGAGGCTTAGAAAATCTAAACCGCGAGCCTTGGCGATTTTCAGGCCGAGCAAAATAAACTTCGCTTTATTCGGCATCGACCTAGTATTCGATTTATCCCATCAATTATCATAGTCGTCAATTATTTCTTTAAAAATAGAATAGGAAAATAGAACTACACGGAAAATCCAAAAGTTACGCCGAGCCTAATATATTACAAAAAGTCCAGACACTAACCTGTTTTTCTGTCTATCATACCTCAATGTCCCCGATTTTAAAGAAATAATGAAAAGAAAATACAAAAAAAAAACTGCAGCTTTAGCGGGAAAGAATATAACTTCTGTCCTTTAACGTGTTAATTATGACGTCATGTAATCGCGCACTTAATATTTGTAAAAAATGTTTTTGTGCTTTTTGTGTTGCATTTTGTGTTTAAAATATATTACATCTTGGTATCAAATTGTTCGTGGTGTTGAATCTGATTCGATTTTACTAGAAATGATTACTTTATAGTTGATTCCGAGTAATATGACCATCCTCCACACATGACTGATAATAGAGTTCGCCGCGCGTGACAGCTATATTTCAGCATTGCCGATAAAGGAAAATACACAGTTGTTTATTTCGACAATGCACATCTGATGATGGTTTGAAGTAAAAATGCTAACATAGTAACATCCACAACTTTAACATAAATAAATCGTTTCACGATGTCATCTTGTTTCGTTTTATGGATGATCTCAAGTCTCGTATTAATTCGGTTTGCGTTAATGTGCATCATTTATTCAATCTATATAAGAAATCTGCAGCTGCAGTCATCACATTCCGATATTCAACTGTGTTTAAAATAAAAACGAACATTTTGTATTTCGTTAAATCAATGTTACCAGACCAAATTTAGCGTTCAAATTTTCTCCTTTTCTGTAAGGATCACTGATTTGTCATGGGTTTACTTTATTTTACAAAGTATCCGATGGTTTGGAGCCTTTAAGATTTTTTAATGGCATTATAAAACTCATAGAGAACTACGTCATGCTTCCGACGCTGCCCGAAGCCAATCTTAAGTTTGTTATGAAATCTTCTGATAACGTCACAAAAAAATTGAATTGGGATATATTGTCTCACATTAAAATAAAACCCAGCATTCTGTATCTCTTTAAATCTTTACCAGACAAAATCTAGCGTTCCAATTTGGCTATTGCTAACAAGAGCACTGATTTGTTTATGGGTTTGCTTTATTTTACGAAATATTTGTTGAGTTAATACATTTACGGATTTTTAATCAACGAGACAATAACATTAAATAAAACTATATTGCATGAATGATAAATTGAATTAAAGTTGAACTCATGCAGTGAAGTTGGAAGAATTTAGTCTGAGGTGCTTCATCAAAGTTATAATATACTATCATTATAGAGAGATTGACTGGACTTCGTCTAGAAATCAGCTTATTAAACTCATTTAGTATTGTAAGAGGACAAGAAAATCAGCTTATAAATCTAAGTTTGCATCGTAGATAATGTATTTTTCTTTATTTTATTTTGACAATCCCAAGAAAACCTTTTAGTGAACATAGCTCGAACTGTATATAATAAATACTGGTTTCTGACCAGACTGAGAGATGCGCAGGCTGAGTGGGCTATACATATGATGGGCGCATATGGAATAAGACCCATTTTCGCATGACGATGGTCATTAAAAATGTCATCGCGACTTGTAAATGGCACATTTTAGCACAATGCTTTTTGATACAAATTTGTATTTATAATAGCAAACTTGTAAATAAGGGCAGCCTACCCAGGCGTTTAGGAACGATTTCTAGACGTGCTGACCGAGTACGGCAAACATATGCGGTTTGATAATTAAATGATTTCACTCTTATCGTGATACTATTTGTTTGTTTTCTCATCTTGAAAGCATAACTGTGTTTATCGATAGTTAATTATATATTCACCGGACGATTTAGCGAACGAGTACTGACCCTGAAATTCTGCGAGATGGATTTTAACGCGTAATTGTAACTGGACCACAATTTGCGTCAATTGAACATACAGAGAGAAGTCCGGAATTCCTTACACTGAATAGTGATACATCCTTTGCGCTAAGCACAGCCACAGTGATGTAGCCACAGTTCAGAGGTTTTATCTCGAATCAGCCTATGACATATTCGAATATATTAATGCATGTTTGCTGGCGTGATGTAAAAGTCATTTAAGGTGAAAAGCTGGGTAAAACAGCCATGCCGAAAAAGCGCATTAGTGCGCTATAACCATGTTTAGGTCAGAGTTGTTGACACCGCGTGAACTACTAGGGTAACACGTAATGCATAAACACCAAAATACGGATCAACAAGGCTGTGTTCATGAATACCGAATTCGTGAGTAAAAAGTATTGCTCGCAGATTTATTTTTTATTCATTTTCATGTGTTAGTGTGATGTTTTCGAAAGAATAAATTGTTACACGATGTTGGCGTCATGTTCTTTGAATAAGAACGGTACAGTTACAACGCACTTTCGGTTAATGACAGCGAATCCGCGTTTAATACTTGGTCTTACGTGACGTCAATGACACGTGACAACTTTTATTTACTGAATGAACGAGATGCACGCGTAAATAATCATACTATCCATAATAAAGTCAAAGATTTAATTTACACATATGAAATTAAATCAATTTATAATATATTAATCTCTATTATTCAAAATAAGTTATTTATGTTATTATGCTTAGATATCGGCAATGAGCCTTTGGTTTACAATGTGTGCAAACGGCTGGGTGGGGTAACGACGTAGCAATCCTAGTAACTTACCAAACTTCTAAATTATAATGATTCGAAAACAGCAGTCACTTGTGGACAACGGCCACTTTGGCTATTTCCCTTGTCTGACCGCTGTGCTCAGTTTTGATTATACAGTGCTAGTTACCAAATTGACTGCTAAATTGCCTCTAATTCCATCAGGGTTGCATTAATATGGTTTATTTTTGTGCTTAGACCTAACATATTGAGAAAGTAAATATCACTCTCATACAGTTCTGTATTAAATATTGAAAACACTTACTGAAGTGTCATTTTCATTTTATTCTTGCTGTTTGCTTTGTGCAAATATGATTGCAATCCTTTTATAGATTTAATACAATTTCTCACAAAAATATATTTATTTTTTACGAAATTGTTGTCTTCAAAAATCAGTTTTGCACTAAAATGTTGTTTAGGAAATCTTAAAATGTGTCCTACCAATAAAGATACTTTTCGCTTATCGGTCATGAGATTCGTTGAAGACGGATATAAATAATTTAAACTTAACAAGAAACTGACGATGCTTTTGTTGGTGTTGTTGACAGTTAAGGCGATATTGATTATTAAATAACGCCCATGATGTTAAAACTGATTATTTATAAACATTTTGGTATGTTTTTACTAACATGCTTTATAATTTGAAAGGAAATAGAAATGTTACATTTTTCTGTAATTACGATAATCAAGTGTTTCGCAAACATGAACTTCCTGGTTTGGTCACTATTAGATTCCATAGCACGCTTGCAAAGTCGTTATATGTTTCATGTCAATGATAAAGCGAGGATACAAATTTTGATTTTCTTCTTAAAAACCAGATGCTATATTTTCGTCTTTGTCAGTTTTTTTTTTTTTAATTTTATTGTATCTTATATTTTATTTTATTATGTTTGATTTAGAAACAGCGCATTTCAAGCGGACAATGGTCAACGTGAAAATAATAAAACGAAGGCACATTGGTTCAAGTAAATAAGAGGTTAAATCTATGTCAGAAGACGTTGACATTTTCATATCGCTTTTTTTGAAACGCATGAGAGCATTAAGGTTAACAAGATGTTAAGCACTACATTAAACACTATCAAAGCGGGAATTACATGTACACGCGAACGTTAATGAGTGCGTGATACCTAAGTCGCGAGAGATTACATGCATAGGCGCATCCGCTTCACGAGAATTGAAGGGGCTTTTTCATGTTTTGGTAAATTGACAAAATAAAAAAATATATCAGATTCGCAAATTTTCGTTGTAGTCATGATATTTGTGAGGAAACAGTAATACTGAACATTTACCAGGCTCTAAAATATCCATTATATGCATCTTTTGACGACGCGAAACGATTGAATAATTTGGAGAGTTCTGTTGTTGTGGTTAAAATATGTTATACTAGGAGGATTTCGTATCGAAAGAATAAAAAACATCACTCATTGTATGAGCACGGATAGCCGAGTGGTCTAAGCGATATACTTTTACTCCAGGGGTCAGTTGTTGGAGCCCAGTTTAGGGCTACATTTTTTCTTTAATTTTATTCTTGTTTTTTACTGGAGCTGTTTAGATCCAATGTTTACATTTATTAATATAAATAATTTAATGACAAACTTTTATACATGACAAAATCTGTGAACAGGTCCCTTTAATTAATCATGTTGGTTCTGTTGGTTCTGTATGGGAAAGCCGAATAACACTGAAGAAATACTTCTTTTTTTTTCTGCGAAGCTGTTTACGATGTCTTACCTATATTTTTATGCGATAATTACATTCATCTGGAAAACTGACTGCCATTAAAATCGCGAAATGGTTCTTGTTGTAAATAATGAAAACTTGAAACAACGATTTGGTGTACAGTGCAGTTATGACCGAGTTAAATGAGTGTATTTTATCATCTGAATGATGTTTTCTTCGACATACACAAATATCTATTTTATTAAGCCTACAAAACATAAATGTATCATATTGCGCGGATTCATAGTTTCCTTCAAAAATACAACGACTGATAACAATCTAAAGATTCTTGAATACTAAAATCCAATATGTAAAACGAGTATCAATGTCGGAGGCACCTTTATTTCGCCATACTTAATTGCATATTGAACGTCAGCGTGCATTATTCTTATATTAAAGACCCGTAAACACCGCCCTCTACTATTATGCTAAATAAAGACCCTAAAACAAGTAGCGTTGATGTTAACACGTTAAATCACTAACATTCTGCAACGTGTAGCATATAAAAATCGTTTCACGATGTCATCTTGTTTCGTTTTATGGATGATCTAGAGTCAGGATCGGATTAATTCGGTTTGCGTTAATGTGCATCATTTATTCAATCAATATAAGAAATCTGCAGCTGCCGTAATCACATTCCGAAATTCAACTGTGTTTTAAATAAAACCAACATTTTGTATCTCGTTAAATCAATGTCACCAGATATTAAGGGCATCTAACAGTATATGCTTTGTTTATTGGCGTCTATCGCAACCGTTGTGTATTTTTGGTGTTTTCACTTCATATACACTTATTTTTGTTAATGCAGCATTAACATACTAAAACAATATCCCGGAACGAGAAAAATAATGCATTTGACTATCAACCGTACTTTCGTCTTGACAACTGACGACAGAAATGATTCGATGTACGTTGCGAATGTAAATTTACTTTTAGTGCAGATTCGTTCATACGACACATGAACACTGACAGTTCCGCTCGGCTTAGAGGACTGTGTGAGTCATGTAAAGTATCGAATATAATATATCTTTTATAAACAACTGGTAGCAAGATGAGTTGCAGATAATTGGTCAGTTACCACATTTTAACAAACTCTTTTGATCTGTTAATTCTTTTCAGCTCAATTCAACAGGGAACAATGCCCATAATATCACTTTAAAATTGTTTAATGACATTATAAAAACATACAGAACTACGTCATGCTTCCGACGCTGCCCGAAGCCAATCTTTCGTTCGCTAGTAAATGTTCTAATATCGTCACAAAAAAATGAAATGGGATATATTGTCTCACAACAAAATAAAACCCAGCATTCTGTATCTCCTTAAATCAATGTTACCAGATAAAATCTAGCGTTTCAATTTGGCTATTGCTAACAAGAGAATTGATTTGTTTATGGTTTTGCTTTATTTTAAGAAATATTCGTTGAGTTTGCAAATTTACGGATTTTTAATCAACCAGACAATAACATCAAATGACACTAAAATTGAATGCATGTACAATTTAATTAAAGCTGATGCAGTGATGTTGGAAGAATTTAGCCTTAGGTGCTACATCAAAGTCATAATATGCTATCATACTAGAGAGATCGATTGGACGTCGTCTGGAAATCAGCTTATAAAACTCATTTAGTAATGTTAGATGACATGAAAATCAGCTTATACATCTAAGTTTGCATTGTATATAATGTTTTTTTCTATACCTTCTTTTGACAATCCCATGAAAACCTCGAACTGTATATAATAAATACTGGTTATAAGAACTACATTGTATAAAATAAAGTATACAAATTATTTGCTCGTGATAAAAATTTATATATAACACTTGGTTGCTCATTTCTTGCATTTCACAGTCTAGATAAAGGATTGCAAATGCTGGCTGGCGTGATAAGTGAACTTGATGCAATAAGTGTGTTACGTTTCTTCTTACTGGCACTGCACGGGGGCCACAAGAGTTAAATAAAAATAGTGACCCATGTCTTAACGCTGTGTTACTGGCCCCGTAGAGTAGGACACACGTGTCACTTTATTAATTATTGGCGAGAGTGCAGCTCACTTTTATTGGATCCAAATTTATATTGTGTAATGTGATTAAGATTGTGTAAGATTGTGTGCAAAATCGCATAATTGATGTTTATTTTTTTAAACACGTATTGGAGCTTATTTAAACGAATTGTTACTGCATAAATAAAGATTTAAATAATATATTACACAACTTAAGTTGTGTACACCATCATTGATTTCTGCATAGCACATGCAACACGCAATGCATTTAATACTATCGTAAGGCGTGCATTATTGAAACAAACTCCTGTGCTATAATATTGTAATTTGGTTTAATCCCATCAGTGATAGAATTAAACTTTCGCGCTCAGAAGAATGCCGGTATTTGTCGCAAAGTTTGTATTCCTGTATGTGTTGTTTGTTCATTATAAAGAGAATATAATGTGATATAAATATAATAACCAAACTGTGTCCGTGGCAATGAGAATCGTGCGTTCACGTATGGAGGGGGAGTCGAAGTGTTCAAGTCCTATAAAGGGTGTAAGTGCTAGTTAAATGTACCAATTGCCTTAATGCCAGTCATTTGACATAAGGATACGAATTTGCACCAAAGAAATTTATTAGTAAAGTTTGCAAATAAGTAAAACTGGTTTTGCCTTACTCGCGACGGGCTACACAATAATACACGCTGAACTTTTTCTTTATAATACGTGCAGTGCTAGTCACGAAAGATGTTGGCGTCACGTTCTTTGAATGAGAACGGTGCAGTTTCACAGTACTTTCGTTTAATGACAGCGAATTCGCGTTTAATACTTGGTTGGACGTGACGTCAATGACACGTGACAACCTTAGTCTACTGAATGAACGAAATGCACGCGTAAATAATCATACTATCCTTGATAAAGTCAAAGAGTAGTTTACACATATGAAATTAAATCAATTAATAATATATTAATCTCTTTCATTAAAAATAAATTATTTATGTTATTATGCTTAGATATCGGCAATGAGCCTTTGGTTTACAATGTGTGCAAACGGCTGGGTGGATAACGACGGAGCAATCCTACTAACTTACTAAACTTCTAACAAATAATCATTCGAAAACAGAAGTCACTTGTGGACAACGGCCACTTTTGCCATTTCCCTTGTCTGACCGCTGTTCTCAGTTTTGACTATACTGTGCTAGTTACCAAACTGACTGAAAAATTGCCTCTAATTCCATCAGGGTGGCATGGCTATGGTTTCCTGTTGTGCTTCTAACATATTGAGCAAGTAAATATCGCTCTCATACAGTTCTGTATTAAAATTGAAAACACTAACTGAAGTGTCATTATCATTTTATTATTGCTGTTTGCTTTGTGCAAATATGATTGTTATCCTTTATAGATCTAATAAAACTTATCGCAAAAATATATTTATTTTTTACGAAATTGTTATTTTCCTTAATCTTTTTTGCACTAAAATGTTGTTTAGAAAAACTTGTAATGTGTTCTACCAATGAAGATACCTTTCGCTTATCGGTCATGAGATTCGTTGAAGACAGATATAAATAGTTTTAAACTTTGCAAGAAACTACTGATGCTTTTGTTGGTGTTGTTGACAGTTGAAGCGATATTGATTATTAGATAACGCCCATGATTTTAAAACTGATTATTTATAATTATTTTGGTATGTTTTTACTAACATGCTTTATAATTTGAAAGGAAATAGAAATGTTACATTTTTCTGTAATTACGATAATCAAGTGTTTCGCAAACATGAACTTCCTGGTTTGGTCACTATTAGATTCCATAGCACGCTTGCAAAGTCGTTGTATGATGTCAATTATAAAGCGAGGATACAGATTTTGATTTTCTTCTTGAAAAAAAAAATACTAGATTTTCTTCTTTGTCAGTATTTTTTTATTTATTATTTTTATTTTATTGTTTAATTTATTTTATTTTATTATTTTTTATTTGGAAACAGCGCATTAATAAAAAATAATAACACGAAGGCACTTTGGTTCAAGTCAATAAGTGGTTAAGTCTATGTCAGAAGACGCTGACATTTTCATATCGCTTTTTTGAAACGCATGAGAACATCAAGTTTAACAAGAAGTTAAGCATTAAATTAAACACTATCAAAGCGGACATTACAAGTACACGCAAACGTTAATGAGTGCGCGATACCTAAGTCGCGAGAGATTAAATGCATATGTGCATTCGCTTCACGAGAATTGAATGGGCCTTTTCATGTTTTGGTAAATTGACAAAAAATAAGATTCGCACATTTTCGTTGTAGTCATGATATTTGTGAGGAAACAGTAATACTGAACATTAACCATGACATACAATATCCATTATATGCATCTTTTGACGGTTTAAAACATTAAAATTATACAGCGTTGCATAATTTGGAGAGTTATGTTGTTGTCGTAATAATATGTTATACTACGAGGATTGCGTATTGAAATAATAAAATACATCACTCATTGTATGAGCACAAATAGCCGAGTGGTCTAAGCGATAGACTTTTACTCCAGGGGTCAGTTGTACGAGCCCAGTTGAGGGCTCCTTTTGTTCTTTCTTTAATTTTATTCTAGTTTTTTACTGGAGCTTTTTATATGCAATGTTTACATTTATCAATATAAAGCATTTAATTGCAAACTGTAATACATGCCAAAATCTGTGAAAAGGCCTCTTTAATTAATCATGTTGGTTCTGTTGGTTCTGTATGGGAAAGACGAATAACACTGAAGAAATACTTATTTTTTCTGCGAAGCTGTCTACGATGTTTTACCTATATTTCTATGTGATAATTACATTCATCTGGAAAACTGACTGCTATTAAAATCGCGAAATGGTTCATGTTGTAAATAATGAAAACTCGAAACAACGGTTTTGTGCAGTTATGATCGAGTTAAATGAGTGCATATTATCATCTGAATGATGTATTCTTCGATATACACATGTTGTTAATAATGAAAACTCGAAACAACGGTTTTGTGCAGTTATGATCGAGTTAAATGAGTGCATATTATCATCTGAATGATGTATTCTTCGATATACACAAATATCTATTATATTTAGCCTACAAAACATAAATATATCATATTGTGCGGATTTATAGTTTCCTTCAACAATACAACGACTCTTAACAATCTAAAGATACTTGAATACTACAATCCGATTTGTAAAACGAGTATCAATGTCGGAGGCACCTTTATTTCGCCATACTTAATTGCTACCAGGTCGTGCATATTGAGCGTAAGCGTGCATGTTTCTTATATTAAAGATCCGTAAACACCGCCCACTACTATTATGCTAAATAAAACTTCCAACAACACGACGTGCCATACGCACATCAATTACAATAGGCAGATCCTAAAACAAGTAGCACTGGTGTAAAACTTTAACATACTAACATTCAGCAACGCTTTAGCATATGTATCTTGTTTTGTTTTATGGATGATCTCGAGTCAGGATCGGATTAATTCGGTTTGCGTTAATATGCATCGTGTATTCAATCTTACACATTTCGAAATTGAACTGTGTTAAAAAACACGAACATTTTTTATCTCGTTAAATCAATGTTACCAGACCAAATCTAGCGTTCAAATTTTGTCTTTTTCTATACTGATCACTGATTTGTCACGGGTTGACATTATTTTACAAAGTTTCTGATGGTTTTGAGCCTTTAAGATTTTTTAATGACATAATACAAATCATAGTGAAATACGTCATGCTTCCGACGCTGCCCGAAGCCAATCTTTCGTTCGCTAGTAAAAGTTCTGATATCGTGACAAAAAATTGAATTGGGATATATTGTCTCACAACAAAATAAAACCCAGCATTCTGTATCTCCTTAAATCAATGTTACCAGACAAAATCTAGCGTTCCAATTTGGCTATTGCTAACAAGAGAATTGATTTGTTAATGGGTTTGCTTTATTTTACGAAATATTCGTTGATTTTGTACATTTACGGATAATCAACCCGACAATAACATCAAATAACACTATATTGCATGAATGTAAAATTGAAATAAAGTTGAACTCATGCAGTTAAGTTGGAAGAATTTAGTCTTAGGTGCTACATCAAAGTCATAATATGCTATCATTATAGAGAGATCGATTGGACTTCCTCTGGAAATCAGCTTATAAAACTCATTTAGTAATGTTAGATGACATGAAAATCAGCTTATACATCTAAGTTTGCATTGTAGAAAATGTTTTTTTCTTTACTTTATTTTGACAATCCCAAGAAAACCTATTAGTGAACATAGTTCGAACTGTATATAATAAATACTGGTTATAAGAACCACAATGTATAAAATAAAGTATACAATATATTTGATAAAAAGCTATATATTACACTTAGTAGCCCATTCTTGCACTTCACAGTCTAGATATATGTCTTAATCCATTTATGCCTAGTGGACTTTCCCATCCTTCTAAATTGGATCAATTTATTTCCAAAATTAGGGATGTCTAGTATACTTTTTTCTATATTTAGAATATTTCTTACAGAAATTCCTTTAAGCAAACAGCGCAGACCCAGATGAGACGCCGCATCATGCGGCGTCTCATCTGGGTCTGCGCTGTTTGCCAAGGCCTTTTTTTCTTGACGATAGGCATAAATGGATTAATTTAGGATTGCAGATGTTGGCTGGCGTGATAAGTGAACTTGATGCAATAAGTGTGTTACGTGCCTTCTTACTGGCGCTTCACGGGGGACAGAAGAGTTAATTAAAAAATAGTGACCCATGTTGTAACGCTGTCTTCTTGGTCCCGTAGATTAGGACACAAGTGTCACTTTATTAATTATTGGCGAGAGTGAAGCTCACTTTTATTGGCTCCAATTTTATAGTGTGTAATGTGATTAAGATTGAGAATTTAACGTAAGCAAAATCGCATTATTGGTGTATATTTTTAAACACGTATTGGTGCTTAGTTAAACGAATTTTTACTGCATAAATTAACATTCAAATAATATATATTACAAAAAAACTTAAGTTGGGTAAACGATCATTGACTACTGCATAGCACATGGGACAAGCAATGCGCGAATAGTCGCTTTACATTTAATGTTATCGTAAGGCGTGCATTGTTGAAACAAACTCCTGCGCTATAATATAGTAATTTGGTTTAATTCCATCAGTGATAGAATTAAGCTTTCGCGCTCAGAACAATGCCGTTATTTGTCGCAAAGTTTGTATGCCTGTATTTGTTGTTTGTTCATTATAAAGAGAATATAATGATATATAAATATAATAAGTAAACTGTCTCCGTGGCCATGAGAAACGTGCATTCACGTATGGAGGGGTAGTCAAAGTGTTCAAGTCCTATAAAAGATGTAAGTGCTAGTTAAATGTACCCATTTCCTTAATGCCAGTAATTCGACATAAGTGTATGAATTTGCACCAAAACGTTCATTAGTAAAGTTGGCAAATAAGTCAAACTGGCTTTGCCTTACTTGCGACGGGCTACACAATAATACACGCTTAACTTTTTCTTTATAAAACGTGCAGTGCTAGTCACGAAATGTATGTCGCGTGGTTAATTTTTGTGAAGCTTCGCTAAGTACACCTTCCTCCATATGCACATTTAACACCAGCATTGCTATATAGGAAACAAAGCAGTTTAATAGTAGCTTTGCAATAAACGAACGTTAAATTAAATGTTATAAAACATACGTTTTTATTCGGTTTGTCCGTTAAGAAATTGGATAACTGCTATCAAAAGAAATTCCAGTTTGTAAAACGAGACTCATTATGATTAAACGATGGACTTCTACAATAGCTTCACAGGCAAAAGCACTCGTATAACTCCTTTTATTTCGTCATACTATTATTGACATATGGCTTATCGTAATAAGCGTCAGCGCGAGTGTTTAAAGGAATAACCAACAAGATTGAAAACAGAAATCAAATAGCACTATATTGCATGCATGAAAAAATTACTAAAGACTTAAATCAATGCAATAAACTTTAACAAGTTATGTCTTAGTTGCTTCATCAACGTTATCGTATGCTAAAATTATTGAAAGGTCAATTGGACTTGTATAGCAATCAGCGTAAACAGATAATTAAGAAACGTTACCTTACACGACACTCGGCTAATTAATCTTTATTCGACTTGTAGAAAGAGATCTCGTGATTTACCTTTGATTCACTTCATAGCTTAAAGAAAACTAGTTCAAAAAGTTCGAATCGGGACACGAACTGTTGCTGCTAACTAGTTCTTTATTGCACAGTCAAGATATATGTCTTAATTAAGGAATGCTATTTGCAAATGCTGTAGTGAGGATTTAGCATGGTAAAATAAATCCGTTACATGCCTTGTTACTGGCCTTACGGTGGGATACACAGTCGGTTAATTAATATTTAGCGTGAGCCTAACGCTGTCTTACTGGTCAAGAACGGTGGTACACATATTTGTTAATTAATTTTGAGCGAAGGGAAAAGAATATAATGAGACTTAAATATAATAAGTAAACTGTCTCCACGGCCATGAGAATCGTGCGTTCACGTATGGAGGGGGATTCGAAGTGTTCATGTCCTATAAAATGTGTAAGTGCAAGTTTAATGTACCCATTACCTTAATGCCAGTCATTTGACATATGAATTTGCACCAAAGCAGTTCATTTGTAGAGTTGGCAATAAGTCAAACTGACTGCCTTACTCGCGACTGGCTAAACAATAATACATGCTTTACTTTTGCTTTATAATACGTGCAGTGCTAGTCACGAAATATATGTCGCGTGGTTAATGTTTGTGAAGCTTCGCTTAGTACACCTATCTCCATATGCACATTTAACACCAGCATTGCTTTATCTTTATGAAACAAAGCAGTTTAATAGCAACTTTGCAATAAACGATTGTTAAATTAAATGTTATAAAACATACGTTTTTATTATGTTTGTCCGTTAAGAAACATTGTGCATTTTGTCTATAAAACAGGAATACAGCAATTTGTGCGTTGGTAAATAGGTTTTCAAAATAAGTTTTATTCAGGCATGCAAAATGTTTTTCTATAATGCTTATACAAAATGCAATACTAGTTAACCCCTTTTTCTGCCAATATCTTTGCTTTTTGTTTCTTTTCTAACAAAGACTCAGTTTAGAACTATAATGTTGAATAAGAAATAATGTGTATTCGCTAAAGAATAAACTGTCTTATCAAAGGCTATTTTCCACGTCGAAACTGCCAAACCCCCTTGTTAATGCAATGCTATGGTATAACCCATTCTTCCCAGTCTATTTCATCACTTGGACTCGTCCACTATATAAAAGCTTTTTTTTCCCTAGATCGGTCTTTCTTTTGCTGGTCGATCATCCGAGTAAGTCCCTGGTTTATGAATTTTTAAATGTTCCACCATCCCTCCCACTAAATTACTTATTGTAACGTGATGCTTGCCAGATTTTGTTAAATTTCAGTGTTGGTGCTTTCGACAATCCCCCTTGGAAGCCTTCGTCGTCATGGCTGGGACTTCACATCGTTTGGACCACATACAGTCAGTCAGGTTCAGAAACGGGATCCTTAGCAATAAGATGCTCTAGTGTTAGAGAACACTGTTTTTGTGAACACACTTCCCGCTTGGCACAGGGTTGACATTTTGAACTTTTATTTCCCGCCGTTCTCGGAGGTATCTGTGTTTTATTACAAATTGTCCCAGCCTTGACATTTTAATGCCAAACCTTTCAATAGAATAAATTGTGGTTAAACTTTTCTTGGTGTTTGCCGTTGAATAATTGCTTTTGCAAACGCAATATGCAGAATCGTTTTTTACAAATACTGTCTCTCTGCTTTAATAACATTTGTTATTATCTGTATTGTACGCCGTATTGATGTGTTAAAGGCTTTGATAAATAATGATCGACATGCGAGGGAGTAACAGCAGTGTTTTCACCGTCATATGTACGACGAATAGGAACAATCTTGTTTTCCAGCTTCAAACTAAAAACATCTGACATTTCGGAAATTTGATTTCATGAATGTGTATAATGTCTGTAATTTCGTTTACATTTTAAATTTTTTTTTCAGAAATTTTTCCAAATCAAAACTCTTTGCTATTGATGAATGCATGAAGTTGTCACATTTTGCTTATTTTGACCACCAGTCAACCAAACTGCCGTGATAACATAATGTGGTGTCTTCCCGCTATCCCCCAGAGTTTCATTAAGAACTCGTTATGGTTTCGTGTTTTAGTAATCTGGTTACTACAATAATAATCAAAGCACTGAAAGTACTGGTGGATTATTGACATGAAATCTCACAACGTGGCCCTGATTCAAAAGGAAACTAAGTTCATTTAGAAAAACATTCAAGTTTCTGAACCCTGTCTTCGCCACTGCGATGTTTAGTGTGTTACTAGTCTCGGACCAGCTGGTGAAGAACACGTATTTTACTTACGCGCGTTTGCGTGCTGCTGCATACACAGAAGAGGCTTTTGTGGCACGCTCATGTAAATCTTTATTTTGATTTGACCATGTGAGCTAGTTTTTGACCCCACAAGACCCAGATTCGAACTAGTTCAAAGTATCATATGAGGCAAATTGACCAAGTATCATGAAGATTGGATCAAACTTGTGGCATTTACAGTGGGTTATAATATTTTTTAAGATTTGACTCTTAGGCCTAGTTTTTTTTTACCTCATATAACACAGATTTCATAGACAAACATTTTGACCAAGTTTCATAAAGATTGGATTAAAATTGTGCCTCTGTGGTTGTTAGGATTTTCTAAGATTTGACCCGGTGACCGTTAGATAGACTGAACGTTAAAAAATAATTGGGTTTGTCATTTTGTTACTACATATCCTGAAAAAGAAAAGCTTAGCAAGACATTGTGTACATGTTAACCCCGCACTATTTGACAACCTATTCACCGTTAAATAACGGAAATAGCCGATATGATCGGCTATTTCCGTGCATTTTCATATCGGCTATTTCCGTGCATTTTCAATGCGCATGTACTAACATTTTCACAACAATAGGAAAGTATTAAAAAGAGATATACAAGCAAAATATCGCCTGTGTGAATCGATTATAGTACATTCGGATACTTTTTCTCGGTAACGGCTTTTATCGTCAAATTGCGTTAACAGAGAGTTAGTTCTGCGGCGTAGACAGAAGTGCTCCGAAGTTTGCAGTAATATGCAAATTAGGCTGAAGATTGGCTACTGTGTATTATTGCCGCTTTGCGTCAATAATCCAAAAACGAAATCTTGTGAGTCGACTGCAATTATCTCTCGCAGGAGTTCAACATGTCGTTAAATCCCATCCCCCACAACAAAGCTGTAATGACAGTGCTTAGACACAAGCTACCCCCAAATATCAGTTAATTTTCTTTTAAATTGAATTTAAATCAAGTTTAAATACTACACATTTTCAAACGACCTTAAAATCATATTGGAATACTTCATTATTTCTTAAGGCGCTCAAGTGATATTAAAATACTTCACACTTCCTCATGACGGTTAAGTCATATACAAATATTATTTAAGAAGATAGTTAAATAATATGGAAATACTTGAAACTTTATTCATATGTTCAAAACATTTTAAACTACTATACACTTTAGAACTACGACCAATTCAAATTGAAATACTTCATACATGTACTTTTTACGATGTAAAATCATATAGAGAATACTAGGTCGGTGCCGAATAAAGCAAAGTTTATTTTGGGAGGCTTAGAAAATATGAGCCACGAGCCTTGGCGAGTGGTTCAGATTTTCGTGCCGAGCAAAATAAACTTTGCTTTATTCGGCACCGACCTAGTATTCGATTTATCCCATCAATTTTCTTAGTCGTAAATTATTTCTTTAAAAATAGAATAGGAAAATCGAACTACACGGAAAATCCCAAAGTTATTTTAAGCAAACATTGTTTCATTATTTTAAGTGTGCCGAGCCTAATACATTACAAAAAGATCAGTAACTAACCTGTTTTTCTGTTTATCATACCTCTACGTCCCCGATTTTTAAGAAATAATGAAAAAAAAACAACACTAAACAACTGCAGCTTTAGCGTGAAAGAACATGCATTGTGTCGTATGACGTGTTAATAATGACGTCACGAGAACGCGCACTTAATATTTGTAAAAAAATGTTGTTTTTTTTGCTTTTTGAGTTGCATTATGTGTTAAAAATATATTTCATCTTGGTATCAAATTGTTTGTTTTGTTGAATCTGATTCGATTTTACTAAAAATGATTACTTTATAGTTGATTCCGAGTAATATGATCATTCTCCGCCGCGCGTGACAGCTATATTTCAGCACTGCCGAAATAGAGGAAAATTTATTCCACAGTGGTTTATTTCGACAATGCACGTCTGATGATGGGATAAATTATAATACCTTAAACGTTCGCACTACAATCAAATTAATTTGAAAAACTTCATGCTTGTTAACGACGTTTAAATCACATAGAAATACCTCATACTTTCTTTAAAATCGTTATATCAAATAACATTTTTTTATGTTCGATTGATTTTGTTATATTTGTATTATATATTGATGCATCTTGAAGAACAAACGGCAATACAATGTTCAAAAGTATATCTGCATGCGTGGGTTAACGTTTGCGTGCACTCGTTAACAGGTCTGATAATTTTTCTAACAAACCATTATATATTTAATGTTTAGATACTTTTGAATATTATTGTAACTGCATCACAGCCGCGTTTTATGTTTGGATAAAGCAAAGATTTATTTACACTTTGACCTTAACGCAATCAAGAAGGGCAAAACAGTCAAGAACTAAACACGCATTGAGAGACAGGATCTGAAGGCGGTATTGGCATTTTAATCGAGTCCACTTTTGCAATAACGCTCTTTGATAATGCGGGTATGGGATAAAAGAGAAATTTCTCTTTTTATTGGCAGTGGGCTTTTCACAATAATATAGGAAAACATCCTTCATTTATTCTGTCGAATAACTTCGTTATTCAATACTTATGATATATTTAAGGATTGATAGCGGTAGACTCAAACTGATTGTAATGTGGAAGTAGTTAAATAGACACATACGTATCGTAATACACATTAATGAATCTTGATATTTTCGGGATTCCAAGATATACATGAGATCTCGTTGCCCACGACTATTCAAATACTATAAGAAAAGTGTTAAATGCGTCAGATTAAAAAAGTGCCTAATATTGTGTGGTTTTGATACGTCGTTTCTCGTGCGGCGAATTGGTATGACTGAAGAAAATGCATCTCGATATGGCTACAAGATAAACTAAAATACAATAATAACAATTTAAACTTTAGCGTTTTTCACTGCTGATCAGAAAACAAGTGTGTCACTTGGAAAGACAATTTTACAAAGATAATTAACCAGACGATCAGAGTCGATAGCAGACGTTGTGAGCTGCGAGATTTCGAGGATGACATCTGGCTGGCGTTTTGGCCGAAGAGAGAAAATCTTCACAAAGTTGTTAACTGTCGTCCACTTGCAAGGTGTGTAGTATTTTGCTTTTTAATGCACTAAACGTATTGCATCAATACATACACGGTTGACATTAGTGCCGCTATAGTTTTTATAACTTAACGACTTTTAGGTACATCTCAAAATATATGAAAAGGCAGTTTGCTTTTCCTAAAAGGAAGTTAAAATACTTGAAAGTTTCTAGTCTTTCTTACCTCTTATCTGCCAACACGTGTATTCCATAAAGACTTACTTGTTTTCTAATTTATAACATTGTGTGTTTGTAGTAACCACTAAATAATATTTATGTTATTCATAAATGGGGTAATATTTTTTACCAAAAAAAATTATCGACTCAACATACGTGTTCTCACATAGACGTGTCACATGTCGTCTATGCGTGAACGTCAACTTATAAAGAGGGCGGTTTCGTCTTTGCGACAACGCGATACCAATAAAATGGTAGCCTGATTATGAAATACAAGTGTACGATTTTGCCGCATTTACATTAAAATATAATACTTTATTTATAATTTGATTATATAATCATAACAATACTTATCTGGATAATGGTAATAGTGACGATGATTGTAATGACGATTATGATGACAATAGTTTATTCGAGCGACGAAGAGGTGTCACCATATGACCTTGGGTCTATGTTATATATTCATATATTCCCAGGAGGCGCATTATAGGGATACAGCTTTGAATAAAACACCAACTGTTGAAATGAATTTCAAAAAAACGATAATATACATTTTCTAAAAAGCTTTTCTATTTTTAAAACAAGAGCAACAATATATAGACGAATTTTAAGGAGATCTGTAATGCACACTTATAAGACATTATAGTTTATGTATAAATGCGTGTAAGGAAAACATAAATGAATGTCGTGTCTTATAGAGTCATATTATACTGTGTCTGCATTAACACAACAGCTTACACTAAGGATAACTGCAATCAAAAGAAATTTTTGTAAAATGAGACTTAATATAATTAAACGAAGGACTTCTACAATTGCTTCAAAAACAAAAGCACTTCTTATATATCCTTTTATTTCGTCATACTTTAATTGACACATCGCTAATCGTATTTAGCGTCAGCGCGAGTGATTAAAGAAATAACCAACAAGATTGAAAACAGAAATCAAATAACACAATATTGTATGCATGAACAGATTACTAAAAACTAAACTCAATGCAGTGAACTAAACAAGTTATGCATAGCTGCTTAATCAACGTGATCGTATGCTACCATTATTAAAAGGTCAATTGGACTTTTATAACAATCAGCTTGAAGAACTAATCTAGAAACGTTACCTTACACGACACTCGGCTCATTAATCTTAATTCGAATTGTAGAAACAGATCTCGTGATTTACCTTTGATTCACTTCATAGCTTAAAGAAAACTAGTTTAAAAAGTTCGAATCGGGACACGAACTGTTGCTGCTAACGATTTCTTTATTGCACAGTCAAGATATATGTCTTAATTAAGGGATGCTATCTGCAAATGCTGTCCGGAGGATTTAACTTGGTGAAATAAATCCGTAACATGCCTTGTTACTGGTCTTAACGGTGGGATAAACAGTCGGTTAATTAATATTTAGCGTGGTCCTAACGCTGTCTTATTACTGATCCAAAACGGTGGTACAAAGATTCGGTAAATTAATATTGAGCGAAGGCGGAACACTGGCCTACTGGTCCCGTCCGGTTGGACACAAGAGTTAGTTAATAAATATTGAGCTAGGGTGTAGCGTTGTCTTACCGACCAGAGTAAGTTATATGATGTTGAGCTAGGTCGTAGCGCTATCTTACTTACCCTGTATGGTGGCTCACAAAGGTACTTAAATTAATACTTAGCTAAGTTGTCGCGCTGAGTTACTTGTCCCCTACGTTTGCACACAAGAGTCACTTAATTGATATTGAGCGAGAGTGCAGCTCGATTTTACTTGATCCGAATTGTTATCAGTACAATCGCCTCAGCATGAGATTGATAGCCTCAGTAATGCAATGTTCATATCCACATCAAGAACTGTTTATTATCCTATTTATCTCTAGATAGTGTTATTTGAATTTAAAACATGTAATTAAATAAATACGCACTATATTTTAATAAATAAACCAACCAATAAACCACATGCAATAGACAACGCGCCATTAATCCCGATTAATTGCTTTCATTATTAGGCGTTCATTTTTTAAATAAACTCCGGTGGTATTACTTTTTAATTTTGCTTAACATCAGCAGTTATATAATGAAGCTGTCGCGCTCAGAACATTGACGTGATTTCGTGCAAATCTTGTGTTTCTGTAGTTTTATTTTGTATATTTTAATGATATAGACAAAACAAGAAAAAATAAGTGATATATATAGTAAATAGACGCCCAGGCAAAGTGGATAGTGTGCTCGCCCAAGGAGCGGGAGGTGGAAGGTTCGAGAATCATATAAGTGCACGTTTTAATATGACCGGTATCCTGCATAATTGCTTGTCATATGTAAGATTAACGATTACCTTCCCGACAATCGTCCTGCATACAGAATACACATTTTGATTTATTCATCACTCAAGGTTTCCCATAAGTTTAACTAGCAAAATATTTACTTTTCTTTGTTATACACACAGTCGCGTTTTGAAGTAAAGTTACACTAGGTATTAACACCTACCTTCTTTTCCCTACATGGGCCGCATCAGTTTAATAACAACTTTGAAACACATATAAATATGAACGGTATGCTTTCCAAATATAAACTTTTTAATTTAGTTTGTCCGTTTCAAAAAACGTTTAAACGTCTATTCAAGCATCTTTTGTCTATTAAAATACAATTAAAGTATTTCGTGCATGGTAAATTAGTTTCTTATTACCGTTGACCAGTTAATAATGACATTAAAAAATGAAAGACGTGTAAACCCTATTAATGTTCATCGCGTTTGTTATTCGTTCCTAAAAAGGTTCACCTGAAAACTATGCTGTTGTCAATTTTGAATCAGAATTGATTTTGCCAACGCAATATCAAGTGTCCCGTAATCGTTCATAGTTCATGGACGACACATAGTTACTGGCAATGTTCATTACTCTAAAATTACCGGTATGTAGCCTATCATTCGATATCTCGTCATGCGCGAATTGCCAAGATGACGAGATTTGTATTAACTCCCATTTTCTCGTGCCGCGCATGGGACGAGTCGGCCCTTCTCTAGTAATATTAATTTCTCTGCATAATGAAGGATAACATATTCAACAACACCATATATCAGTTTCTAGTCCAATTTAATGTCTAACATACTTAATATTTTCGGTTTTACAAATACAGTCTGATAGCTACATGATCGTATCTTTCTCGATCCGTACACCTCCAAGTCTAAACGCTAACTCTACCGCGGAGTGCCGCTCTCCTTCCAAACATCCCCATTTTGTCCCCAAATTAATTTGCATATTTTTCCTTTAAACTTTTGATTGGTCCTCAGCTAGTATGGTTATTATTCATTGGTTGATTCGTCAGAATATTCTAGAAGGAACACTTTTTCATGTATGCACTTGCTTGGCGGATATACTAAAATTTAATCAATATATATTGGTACTAATCAATTTTTATTGATATAGAGTAATTCTGTTACTTTCGTCATTACTATAACTTTTGTACCCCAGACAATAGGTGACCTTTTCATCTGTGCTGTTTATTGACCATGAGTGTTACTTATAATCTCGTATCTATATGCCGACTCTGGACTCAATGTGTTCTTATTTGGATTTAATCAGGTCTGACTTTCCATGTTATTGATTCCAATTATACCCCACCCTGAGTGTGTTTGCTTTCTTACTTTAAATAAATCTTAACCAGGTCTTAGTTTTGTAAATACCTCCCATTATTAATTGTTCAGACTTTATCTTAACATTGCATATATACATTATTTGAATATACATATTATCCTTTTTAATTTCTATCGTAAGAATAAAGTCATAAGAATAAACGATAAACGATATGTTTGCATACTCGCTACTGATATACTTGTCAATATTTCGTACATAAAGAAACCCCAAATATTTCACCCAATTTCTCATCATTATTTGACACAACTTATCCTCTCAATTTGATTTTTATGTATTTTAAGATACAGAAAAATCTTTAAGAATTTAAGTATGGAAGTAAACGAAAACATATTAACACATACGATGAAAAAATCAAACATGAAAACATCAGTGACGAAAACATATATATGATGAAAATCTGCAAATTATTTATGAAATTTTTAACGAATGTTTCTGCTAAAATAATAAAACGTCGGAATATTTAAATAGTCAATGTCAATCACAATGACGTGGAATGCGTCACTGATTTGGGAAATCCGATACGAATAGTGTCCATTTTTGACATCTTTGCTGGAGGCGATGTGGCGTCTAGGTGAAGAGATGAGACGTCCGGTTGTAGAGGGTAACATGCAGTCGATTGAAGACGTCGGCTTCCGAATGAAGACGATGATGGTCGGTCGGAGAAGCTGTTGGTCCTCGGCTGTTGCACGATTTAGAATACTTCAAACGTTTATTATATATAGTTCTGGAGAATGTCTGCATTCATGACCGTAGTATTATAATTAGTGTTTATGTACATGAAATAAAGGTAACACGCATATATATATTAGTCCATAGACGATAAAATGTTCACCTAATATATGTACAAAGTACGCGCGATTTTTCATCATCAAGTCCATTCATATTATCGTATCTTTCAAAATCATTTTCGACGACGCGTGAAATGTCCATTAACAGTCCACTCGTTGTATGGTACTGATGCTGGTTCACAATTTGGATCCATGTCGACAATGTAGGATCCTAATTGAAATCGTCTGTTACGTCAACTGATTCTCGACGGATACATCGTCGTCGAAGATATCGGTCGATGACATATTCTTCTTCTTTGTCGGGGTGTTAAGATCTGATCACGATCTCAAATGCGTTATGAACGCATGTTGCTGCAGGCAAACCACGCCAACGATGTCAGGAGCGCTGCTTTTCTCCTTAACTTGTATCGCATTGGCAAATCTTATAGGGTCAATTACATGAAATGATAAACGGGCCTTTTATTTACATATTAATGGAATTTGCTATATAAGCTCTCAGATTACTATTCACACCTATGATAAGATATACCCAAATAAAATTAATGTGCTAAAGAAACGCGATTCTCATGACACAAATTTATTATGTTTTATTTAAACTATACGCATTTGTCTATTCAATGAAATGCATTGTGCTTTATTATGTTTTATTCTTATAAAGAAAGGAAAAAACTATATATATGATCCGTATAAACATTTTAATGAATCATAGCAATATAGTTGTATCTTTTACATTATACTAATAAAAGGTTTAGTGCGTTGCTTTTAAGGATATTTACAAACTGTATTAAAATGTTATCTATGCTTAAAATGGTGTTTACTTGAGCGCTGTAGGGCATAAGCAAACGTTGGTTAATGTCGTTGTCAAGTGCGTTATCATAAGGTGGTCTGATACGATACTAAAGCGTCATTCAATATGATTAGGTCGATATACGAGTTGGGTATTTACCGTCCGTTGCGACAGGTGTGGTCTTTTTGTCATGTTTGTACCCGATTGAGATATATACACAATTATCACTTTGGGAACAGGAAACCTCGTTTCATTCGTGTTCATACTTGAAATAAATCGTAAATCGGGTGTTAGTTTATGTAAATATCTCCCAAAAGTTTTATTACGTTTCAGAGCTGGTTGCTATTGCGCACGGATAAGTGGTATTTCACCCGTATACTAAAGTATGACATTTTCATTTCATTCTAAACCCGTATATCCATGCTAATGACGATACATTATCAAAATCGGACGATACCGTCCTCTATAATCCTGTTTTTACATATATACTACATATACATTCAAAACATATTTCTCTATATACAAAATTTTGGGGGTCTTTAAGTCTCGACATCTATCTCGCTTTATTTTGTAGTCCATTCATTCACATGTGTTCAGCCATTGTCTGAAGGCACGTGAAAATTGCTTTCTTCATTGCGTTATTTGAACGCGAAGTCCTTTTTGTCAATTTTCGTGTTTTGTGTTTTAACGCTACCGCGTCAATTTGCATCTGATCGTCTGAAGAATCATTTTCAAACCTACGTACAGGTGAGTTTTGTGAATTACCGTTATTGTAATGCATCGTATCTGATTCACTGGAGCTTGACTGTATATCCGCGAATTGTTTGTTTCTCAAATGTTTTTGCAATTCAGCGAGCGGTATGTTTTCCTCGTCATCCGTGTTATCTCTAATCTGTCGGGTCTGTTGCGTAATTACAGGTAACCCATGTACTGACGTATTTGAATCGCTATCAGAAGATAATGTGTCGTCCGCAAAGGCTAAATTTGCTTTTCTAATCGGGCGCGCTAGTGGTTTATCTATCATTGGCCATTCATCGATATTTGCGTGCCTTATTTGATCAGCGTGAACTTTAATAGTTGAGTTGTCTAACTGATTCTTTATTACGTATGTTAACGGCGACTTTTGTTCGATTATACGATAATATGGCCTCCATTTACTGTCTAATTTATTCGTACGTTGAAAGTTTTTGTAGTAAACGGGGTCATTGATTTCGAACTTAATATCTTTCGTATTTTTATTCGCATAATCAGCTTGTCTACGTTTCGATTTTTGAATTTGGGCACATACCTTTTTAAATGATTTGTGTTGTTCTTCTAATATTATTTTATGATAATCTTCACCGTGATATTTGCGTCTAGGCTTTAACAAGTTGTCTATTGGAAGAATAGGGTCTCTATTAAAAAGTAAGAAGAACGGTGTGTGCTTCGAAGTCTCGGATGTACAAAATCTCATTGCCGCTAAAGACATGTTTAAATGTACGTCCCATTGTTGTACATTTTCTTGAACCCGTTTTGATAGTATATTATTCATAGTCGAGTGAGAGCGCTCATTTTTACCGTTAGCTTCTGGGTGATATGTGGACGTTTTGACGTGTTGGATATTCATGGATTTTAATGTTTCTGTAAACGCCGTACTAGTAAACTCTTTACCATTATCGGTAATTATCCTTATGGGACATGAATGACGACAATAAATCTCGTTTACTAACAGGTGTATTACGCTATCAGATGACTTATCCGGCGACGGAAAAGCCTCTATATATCCGGAAAATTGATCCACGAAACATATTATATATCTATTTCCGGAAAGCGTTGTTGGGTATGGTCCGCATATATCTATGGAAACGACCGAGAAAGGGAATGGTGGTATTGCGGTTTCTGATGATACGGGAGCTTTAATTGCTTTCAAGTTTCTAGTTTGACAGACAATACATTTCGACACGTAATCATGCAATTCTTTGAACATTTTAGGCCAATAATATTTCTCTTTTATGGTATGAAAAAGTCTTTGAGAACCACCGTGTCCATTTTCGTCATGATATTGATTAATAATTAAACCTGTCAGGTGTTTAGGTACAAAAAGCCTAAAGGTAGGTTCTTCATCGACGCTCGATATATAGTATAATATCTCATCAACCATAATGAATTTTCCATCTTCGTGTTTGTTTAGTTTCCCTAATTTTAATCTCGTTTTAATCTCAGATATGTGTGGGTCTTTTCCTTGTTCAATTTCCATGTTACAATCATTTATTTTATCGGGTTCGATTGTCTCGTTATTTATAACCGTTTGTGGGATCGTGCTATTATCAATTACTTGTCTGTGATCGATATGCGTAGAGTCAATTACATTAATTTCGCGCGTCTGGTTTTGTCCATTTATTTCCGAACTAATCGTCAAATGTTTATCGTTAATATCTAATTCTAGTTCTGTTTGATCGCATTGATTATTCTTTATTTTGGTTTTTGGAGGTCGGCTTAGAAAGTCAGCAATAATATTCTTTTTTCCCGGTATATATTCAATTTTGCAGTTGTAACCCGCTATACTTAAGGCCCATAATTGTATTTTCTTGTTTTGCATCGGACTTTCCAAAAGAAATTTCAACGGCCTATGATCCGTCTTGATAACAAATTCGGCGTTGTGTAAATAATGGTGCAATTTACTTAGACTGTAAAATATGCTGTAACATTCTTTTTCAATGGTACTATATTTGCATTGCGTGGGGCTTAATCTGTGCGATATGAAAAATATCGGCTTTTCGTCCACATAATCCCCGGTCTCGTTACTGTCGCATTTTTGAGTCAAACAGGCTCCGACGCATTTATCAGATGCATCCGTATACAGAATATAACCTTTTTTTGGATCAGGGTATGAAAGATAAGGGATTTGCGTAAATGAGTCTTTTAATTGTAGGAAACTATCTTCGCATTGTTTTGACCATTTAAATGGGACATTCTTTCTCGTGAGATTAATGAGTGGCTCGACTACTTCTGAATACGACGGACAGAATCTCCTATAAAATCCTGCAGCACCTAAGATAGATCGTACATCGCGCACGCACTTTGGCCTAGGGAATTGTCGGATCGCTTCCACTTTTAACGGATCCGGCCTTATACCATTTTGATCTATGATGAAGCCTAGGTATCTAGTCTCTCTTTGTAAGAATTGACATTTTGATAGTTTTAGCTTTAGGTTATGTTTACTGAGACTCTGTAGTACTGTATCTACGTGTGATAAATGAGATTGCAAGTCAGGTGAAAATATTAAAATATCGTCTAGATACGCCACAGCGAAGCTCTCACAACCTTTGAGTACTTTATTAGCCAATTCTTGAAATATAGCACCGGCGGAGGAGGCACCGAAGGGCATAACATTAAATTGAAATAGACCCCTGAATCCCGAAGCGAAAGCCGTTTTTTCTCTGTCCTCTTCCTTTATAGGTATTTGCCAATATCCCGATATCAAATCTAAACTGGTGAAATATTTACTTTTACCTAATAACGCCAATATATCATCTATTAATGGTAATGGATAGGCAATTGGTTTTGTAATTTTGTTTAATTGTCTAAAATCAACACAAAACCTTTTCTCGTCTTTATTATCTTTGTTTGAGTCATGGTTATTTTTCTTTTTATCTACTAAAACAATAGGGAAGCTCCACGGACTTCTTGACGGACTTATTATGTTTGCGTCTAGCATTTCGTCGATGGCTTTATCTATGAATACCTTATTGTTTAATGGTGTTCGATACGGCCTTAATTTAATGGGCGGATGATCCCCTGTGTCTATGGTAAATTCTATTGCTGAAGTTTGTGTTAATTCTAAATTATTTCTTGCGAAGAGAGTTCTGTGTTTTAAGAGTATCGGTAGAATATTTTCTTTTTGATTTTCATCTACACGTAAATCTGATAAGATTTCATCTTTAGATAAACCTGATTTCGGCTGATTATTTTTAATAACTTCTTGTACTGAGCATATTTCATTATCATTTACCGATTTTATTCGCCCTATGGCACAGTGTCGTCTAAGCCTTATTGTTTTGTGCGTATTGTTTATAATTAAAATGGGAAATTGTCTATCACGCGTTGTCTTGACGACTGAATTAACAATTGTTAAACCGGGTTCATTATCAAAGAAAGAATTGCTTATTCCATTGAATTCATAATTCGTATTTGAACGTATGCAGTTTCTTTTAGCTTGAGCAAAGAGTCTATATGCAGTTTGTGGTTTTAACACAGTATGTCTAGTTAATCTCGCTATCGTTGAAAGATGTACATCTTCTTCTAGAGGTACATAACAGTTATCAATCCTCAAACATCCTAAATCAAAGTATAAACGGACACCATTATCTTGTAAAAAGTCTCTTCCTAAAATAACATTTCTATTAACGTTACTTACTACAAAAAACATGTGCTCTTTATATATGCTCCCTATTTTGAATCTCAATTTTACACTTCCGTGGACATGTAATGAATTTCCATTTACCGACTTTAGATTTACTTTTTGAAATATCAGTGCGGGTTTTTGTTTTAACATATCATAAGTACGTTTACTCACGATGCTGACTTGAGCGCCCGAGTCTATCAAGCTCCTAAATTGATAACCACCTGTTGAAATAACACAAGAATTTGGACTACCACACAAAGCAATATTATATGTCTCGACTTTTTCATTCTTACCATAGACCCCTTTTTGGTAAGAATTTCCTAGTTTTTTCGATTAATGTACGTTTTTCTTTGAGTACATTCTCTACTAAAGTGTCCTAATTTACCACAATTCCAACAATCAATTTTATCTTTCCAATTTTTGTCATATTCGTTATTGCGCCCGTTACCGTTTTGATCTATCGTATGACCCTTCCGCCCTACCGTATATGCACTTATCTCGCGTTGCCTACGGCGACAGATTTCAATAGAATGACCGTGTTTCTTGCAATATGTGCAAACAATAGATGACCTAATATAATCGATATCTGTCTGAATATTATCGGTCGTAATGTTATAAAGTCTATTTACCTGTGATCGCAACTCAAACCTAGCTCTGACACTTTGCTCATGTATAGCGCTTTTTAAAGCATTTGATAACGTTGCATGATTTTCGCGCATTAATTTAAGTCTCAAATAATCGTTTGATAATCCGTCGATAAAAATTTCTACTAACTGTTTTTCTTTATAGTCTAAATTTCCTTCAATATTTTCGTATGCGTCAGTCGCAAGAGATAAAAGTCGCTCAGCGTATATTTGAACATTTTCGTCGGTCCTTTGTTTAGTCGTCTTTAATAATGAGAAAGCGTATTGTGAGTCTTGAATTTCTGCAAATCTTAATTTAAGCTGTTCCTTTAAATCAGTCCATGTCCCTGTCGGGTCATCAGTCAAAAAACGATGTATGTAATCACTAACAAGCCCTTTACTAGATTGGTAAGCAACAAATTTTAATTTATTCTCATCTAAATTGGTAAGTGTTCCATATTTTTCTACATTTTTAATCCAATTTTTAAATTCTTTTGAATTTCCATCAAATGATTGTACCACCTGTGAAATAGTCTGAGTGCTTATGGCGGTTTTAACATCTTTAATTTGTTCATTTAAATTTTGAAATAATTCAGGGATTATTTGATTTGCCATTTTGATACAAGCGTTAGGAAATAAAACAGTCACTCACCGGAAGTTGCAGAATGTGTGCGGTCTGATGTCGTTGTTCCCGGCTCACGGTTGTTGTTACTGGTTACAGAAGTTGCCGAAACGGAGTTTCTTCGCGTTGTTTTCCATGGCTTCGTAATTGTAAGTGGTAGTATTTCTTTGTTCGAATCCTTGGTTCACGAGCACCATTTAACGTCCTGTGTCCCGTAATCGTTCATAGTTCATGGACGACACATAGTTACTGGCAATGTTCATTACTCTAAAATTACCGGTATGTAGCCTATCATTCGATATCTCGTCATGCGCGAATTGCCAAGATGACGAGATTTGTATTAACTCCCATTTTCTCGTGCCGCGCATGGGACGAGTCGGCCCTTCTCTAGTAATATTAATTTCTCTGCATAATGAAGGATAACATATTCAACAACACCATATATCAGTTTCTAGTCCAATTTAATGTCTAACATACTTAATATTTTCGGTTTTACAAATACAGTCTGATAGCTACATGATCGTATCTTTCTCGATCCGTACACCTCCAAGTCTAAACGCTAACTCTACCGCGGAGTGCCGCTCTCCTTCCAAACATCCCCATTTTGTCCCCAAATTAATTTGCATATTTTTCCTTTAAACTTTTGATTGGTCCTCAGCTAGTATGGTTATTATTCATTGGTTGATTCGTCAGAATATTCTAGAAGGAACACTTTTTCATGTATGCACTTGCTTGGCGGATATACTAAAATTTAATCAATATATATTGGTACTAATCAATTTTTATTGATATAGAGTAATTCTGTTACTTTCGTCATTACTATAACTTTTGTACCCCAGACAATAGGTGACCTTTTCATCTGTGCTGTTTATTGACCATGAGTGTTACTTATAATCTCGTATCTATATGCCGACTCTGGACTCAATGTGTTCTTATTTGGATTTAATCAGGTCTGACTTTCCATGTTATTGATTCCAATTATACCCCACCCTGAGTGTGTTTGCTTTCTTACTTTAAATAAATCTTAACCAGGTCTTAGTTTTGTAAATACCTCCCATTATTAATTGTTCAGACTTTATCTTAACATTGCATATATACATTATTTGAATATACATATTATCCTTTTTAATTTCTATCGTAAGAATAAAGTCATAAGAATAAACGATAAACGATATGTTTGCATACTCGCTACTGATATACTTGTCAATATTTCGTACATAAAGAAACCCCAAATATTTCACCCAATTTCTCATCATTATTTGACATCAAGTAAAATTATTTATAAACGCACCCCGTTTGATCTAAAACATTATCAATGATCTTCATTGTAAACCGTAATGATATTGGCTGTGATAATGTATAATCGACATACGGGGCAGTAACAGAAGTGGTTTCAACGGCATATGTACGGCGAATGAGGACGAATATGTTCTTTATCAACATTCAAGCGATTGTACCTGGAAAAATCTGACCTTTGCAGAAATAAGAATATTGCAAGATTGTTAATTGTGCGCTTAGTTCTGTTTACATTGTACATTTTGTTTCAAGTGAATGTTTATGCAAAAGATTACAATTTAATAATTATTAGAATTAATGTCTTACACTAAAATGTATGCGATGTTTTTTAAATGCAAGAAGTTTACTAATTTCTCTTAATTTGATTGCATTCCTATGACAAATTCTAGCATGCACAACTCGACTTCCTATTTAGCAATACGAGCTGTTTACTGTCAATTGTAATAATAGTTCACAAACCTTAGGTGGAATAACGATTTAAAACTCCATAAACAAGTGATGGAGTTCTTTAAAATACAGGCACCTACATGCCGTTACGAGTATCTACATTTATCCATCAATATAACACCAAAGCACATATCATATAACATGTATATGAAGTATAATTTATACGAAGGATACTGAGCATAATGGTAATAAAAAAATACACATAATGTAAGGTAAACATGAATTCATCACATTTACAAAGAACCAAATAATAAGCAAATGAACTTAATCAATATTCAAACATGTCACACTAAAGAAAATATAACACGAACAACCTTAAAGTAGAGGCTTGGAATATTCCTTTTATGTAATCACATTTATGAAATCAATTCATAATCCAGTCTTATTGGTTTATCCAGTGTTTACACATTTAGCAAAAAACAACAGCAGACGAATAAAACAATTAATCTTTTATTGTTATTAATTAGCCAATTATGTGGTAAAACAGTCTACAGGTATAATTATACTTTTCCTTCGGTCTGAAACGTTAATAATTTAAATAACTTATGACACAAATATCATCTCAAACTAAGCTTATTTGTGCACACTTTCATAACAGACTTTCAGGGATCTTGGACAGCTCATCTAGGTCTACAACTATAAATGTAATACTCTAACTGCGATCTTATTATACAAAAATTACCAATATATATATATGAAAATGATATGTTATTACTATTACCAAAAGCCGCATCGTTGTCATCGCATCGAGTTTGTCGGACATAAGACCGGCTCCAGAATGGGTCATGTTATACATGTGTTTTTTTCCAATTAGCTCTTTAAGAAAAGAAAGTATGTTCAATTACAACAGACAATTTGTTATATGGCAAGACACCCTTAGTTGTATATACATGCACTATTTTAATTATTTCTTTGACAGTTCATTTAAATACAATATGGAAAATTGATGATTGTATTAAATGTTTTATTTAAATATAAAAGAACAAAAGTGTAACATTAAACATGGCTGTTTTTGCAATTTAAATAGCTGTATCATTAAGTTTTTTGTGGAAAAATGTATGTTATTTACTGTGATGCAAATGTTGGAATGTTTATGGTCGGGTCTGCATAGAACTGGGCTGTATAACAGTGTCAGTGGGTGGGGGACTTCTGACAACATTAACACCTGTTAGCCGTACTCCTTACCATTCAATTTGTTGAAGCCAACTGCCGGAGTTTCTTACAATCTGCAAACACCACAAGTTCCGGTTCTTGTTAATTTTACGCAACACTCTGTAAAAATCAAACGCCATAAAACGTGCAAGTTTTATTTTCTTTTACGATTATTAAGGTTGTTATTTTCTTATTACAATCTGTTTTTTTTTTAATGTTTTATACGTAATGTCAATATTTTTATGTTCAAATTTTCTCCTTCACCGCATCTTATTCAAAGCACATATGGCTACTTATAATGTTATTGATTATCAGCAGGCACTTACATGGTGAAACATGCTGCCATACGTTAGGTAGAAAAAAAGTGATTTTCTTGCTCAAATGTAGGTTTACGGATGTAAAATATTCAAGTTAATATTAGTATGTGATTAAATTTCTTTCTGTTCATCTTGTTAAACAAATATAGCTTTCTAATCAAGCAAATGCTAACAATAATTCGAGGCCAACAAATATACATGTCAATATTCGTATGTGCATTGCTTAATCTTGTTCAGCAAATAAATTTTACTTATATGGTTTTGTGTTACAAACTATCATTCAGAATACTAAATTCAATGGTTTTTTGCATACTGTGGCTTCCAAAAAAAAAAGATATTTTCTTGTTAAAATGTGGATATATGGCCGTAAAAAATGCACGTTGATATTCTTATGTGCTAAACTCCGCAACTGTTCATCTTGTTCAACACATATCGCTCATTCATAACGTTATTATTTACAAACAAACATGCAATCTAAAAGCGATGTTTCTAGCAAATTTTGGTTTAAAAATTATTAATTTTCTTTTCAAAATGTGCATTGTTTGGCTGTAAAATATAAATTTCAAGCTTGTTTGGTGCTCAACTGTTAACCTTTCATAAAAAATAGCTTATTCTTCATGTTGTTGTTAAATTACAGGCACTCAATTGTTAGACGCCATCTTTCGTGTACAGTTTGGGTTAAGCATATTTTTATTGTTAATTTTTTTTTTGTGTTAGGCCGTAAAAATTAGGAGACTTTTCTGTCCTAAAATTTGCAAATTAGGCCGTAAAATAAGTAATTGACGATTCATTTCTGCTAAACTAACCAACTGGTTATCTTCAAAAACAACATATAGATTCCTTATAATGTTATTGACTATCAGCAGGCACTGACATGGTGAAACATTCTTCCATACGTTGGGTAGAAAAAGTGATGTTCTTGTTCAAATGTAGGTTAATGGATGTAAAATATGCAAGTTAATATTCTTATATGATTAAATTTCTTTCTGGTTGTCTTGTTTAACAAGTATAACTTTCTTATTATATTAATGTTAACTAACTGGCAAGCAAAGTGCTCACAATACTGGTCATTGAATGTATTGGGTTAGACAATAGTGAATTGTTTAAACTGGGATTCGAGGCCAACAAATATGCACGTCTATATTCGTATGTGCACTGCTTAATCTTGTTCAGCAAATATATTTTACTTATATGGTTTTGTGTAACAAACATGCATGCAGAATCATAAATTCAAGGATTGTTTCCATACTTTGGCTAACAAAAAAATAAGATATTTTCTTGTTAAAAAGTGGATGTGTGGCCGTAAAATATGCATGTTGATATTCTTAGGTGCTTAACTTCGCAACTGTTCAACACATATTGCTCATTCATAATGCAATCGTTTACAAACAAACATGCAACAAACTAAAGCGATGTTTCTAGCAAACTTTGGTTAAAATGTAGTAATTTTGTTTTCAAAATGTGCATTTTGTGGCTGTAAAATATTACATTCATTCTTATTGGGTGCTAAACAAGTTTTCTTGCCTACAAATATAGCCTAGTTATCATGTTGTTGTTTAATTACAGGCACTAAATTGTTAGACGCCATCTTTCTTGTATAGTTTGGGTTAAACATATTTGTCATTGTTATAGTTTTCCGTAAAATATGCAATTATAGATTCGTGTGTGCTTAAGTAACACACTGGTTATCTTTTTTTAAATAAATATAGCTTCCTTACAAAATTAGTTTTTACAAATAAGTTATGAAAGACTCAAGCAATCTTTCTGGTATTCTTTGAGTTAGAATATATATATAGAGGATCTGGCACGAGTTGTCATAGCATACCATATTTTATTAAACGCGTTCAGGAATGTTGTTAGTAAGCGAGCCTTTGGCGAGCTTACTAACGAATTTCCTGGACGCGTTAAAAAAATGGTATGATATGACAACGAGTGTCAGATCTTTTTTATCACATGCGTTTAAATGAGCAAATTAAATAAATATTTACGCAACCATAATGATGAATCCCGAATATTGTTTACATTTCGTGACGTCGTTTGACGTTGCAACGTCATTTCAGCAAAATAACAAAAATTAATGCGATTGGTCAATAAACGAAAACTTAGCCAATGAAAACGCTTAAAAAGTATACATGTGTAAGATAAAAAATATATGTAATGGTTATATTACATGGTAAACAGGGAATGGCATGTGATAAATATATATTTGTTGTACACATGTGTATTTTATGCAGTAAATTATGCAAGTCAAGCTTCTTGTGTGCTGAATTTATTTAACGTGTACAACTCCGAATGTTGTGAGCGCGTTGCGCATGCGCACTTGCATATCTTACTGGTCTTGCAGATTTTGCGCTTCATCGGCTACATAGCATCGATGTGAGCACGTCGCTCGGGCGGATGTTTATTCCGTTCACGGAGGTGGATTCTCCTTTAAGAGAAGTAATATATCAATTATATCTCTTTAAGGGCAACATAATGCAATAACAACATATGAGTAAGATTCTTTGAACATTAAATGCATAAGAAAGAAAGCATGCAGGATATGTTATGAGTACAGTTGGCGTTGTGTAGCGTACTTCAGAAAAATGCTGATGTTAAAGGCATAATCAAAATAAAATTTGGAGATTATTTTGTCACTGCATAAAATATAAAGTTATTAAGTTGGTGATAATTTTTATTACATTCGATCTTATTCGCTAATTTAAAGTTTGCATTATATATAAAAGAACTTTAAGTACAGCTTAAAAGATTTCTGAATGTAAATGTATACCTTAATTAGGCAAATTAAAAAAAAATACGAATACAGTGTTTGGCCGATTAATCTTCCTTACTGTTTTAGCGATAACGTGAGAACAAATAAATATGCCCGTTGGTCGTATTGCGATTAATTGCAAGTGTAGGAAGGGAACTGCCCAGTATCCTAGTTTTTGATGAGTATCCTATTCTATAAATTGCAGTATTATGTTAATTATCAGGTCAGCTATTTTTCCGATTTAATACATTCAGTTGAAACTCTGGCAATATAACACACAGTCAATGTTCGCAGAGAACTCTCTATTTCAATCAGCGATATCTGTATTGTATCGTTTTATCGTTATCGTTTCGTCACTTCTCGTCGTATATCTTTAAGGACAGGTAAAACGGCACAGTTAACGTATTTAGGTATCGGTATTTAATATAACGTATGACTTTGTCGACATTACTATATTATTTCTAGGCCCTCTTAACCTAAATCAGTCTTTATTAATATCAATTAAAAAAAACTAATACTAAATCACTTATAATTTATTGTGTTTGATTAGGTTAAAGTAGACAAGATAAAATGTTCACAGGGTTGGAAAAAAATGCTGAATAATAATTAATGTTCTGTTTACATACCCAATCAATTTAAGAATTAGGAAAAAAAGTTTCTGACTATAAGAAGCTCAATCGAAGAATCTTGAAAATCATTGCCATACTTAACTATTGAAAGAAAATTCCCTTATCCACATTAAAATCATTAACAAATCATTGTGCATCTTTTTTTTTAAACTGTTTTTACTCAGTAAAAGAATTGTCCATCAATTATACCCCAGTCAACTATGTCTGCAAGTATGCCAACCATTATGCTGTCCTCTGACAGTAAGTGAAAATGTCAATGCTTGTTAATAACTCCCCGTGTAAATCCCCGACATTTGTGTCTCAATGTTTAAACTAAATTTATTCGAAGCCGTATGTTACCAGGGCAGGTGATGCCCTCATGAAGATGGTGACATTTGCTACTGTAAAATTATAAATAAGCTAGCTGAGTCATCAAATGCCTTTATAACATATATCGTTTGTCATACTTATCCTATACCATAGCCAATTAGCCGATCTCTGTGGATTATCTCATTCGCGTCATTATCAATTATTACCATACAAAAAACATCCCGTCGCAGCTTGCTTACGGATTAAACATGATATAAAAGATTGATGGAAACAAATATATTGTCATAATTTGAAGTAGTTGTACTCATATCTATTAGCTAGAATTATATAGCTTATCTCGATAGATGCCCCGTAAAACAACAAACACATTTTTTTCATTTTCTTTTTGTGAGCGTACATACATTCTGATATTTGTTTGAAGAAAAGTGTTCATGGATAGGTAAAATTCCAACGATGTCATCTAACCGTACCTTTTCGGCATACACTGTATTACATTGGTGATATTAAATTACGCCGGTTTACGAGTGGTGGTAAAGAATGTCAAATAACCATAATGCGATCGGCGCTACAATGAAGTCTCGAGGCAAGGATGAAACGAAAATGGGTAAATTTAATAATAAGTTAATGAATACATTAACACTGCTTGTAAGAAATTGTAAAAAACAATTATTTGTTATTCCATTAGCATTTATCTTGAGACACATTGAGGAAGTTATTATTGCACTCAAACAATATTGTATTTTATATTTAAATGACTGACGTGTTATTGTCATTTTATTCTTGCAGTTGGGTCAGTTGAAATATGATGGCCACCCTTTTCTAGATTGTATAAGATTTATCGCACATATGATATTGATATTTTTACGAAATGGTTCATGTCAACGAAACGATTTTTTTTCATGTTGCCGCGAGTCCCTACAATGCTTCGCATGTTTCGTACAAACAAAGATATCTATTTGGTTCTGGTAATGATTTTCGCTGATAACAGTTATAAATAATTCAAAATAATAACGAACTGAATGACGTTCCATTTCGTTTTGTTGATAGCAGAAGCGATATTGATTTAAAGTTCACGCACTCATCGATGAATTCAATTTGATTGCACTTTTTTATTTATCGTTGGATCTGAGTGTTTTTCTAGCATTCAGTACACGTTGTTATTTAGGTACAATGTTCCGTTAATGCGCTCATTAGGATGTTTCGAAATATAATTTTCCTGTTTTGGTCACTATAAGATTCAATCGCACACTAGAAAAGTCGTTTTATGTTACATTAAACGATGAAACGATGATACAGATTTCATATGACGTCTTTGAATTAGTTATGTACATAAGCACTTACGTGTTGTATTTACTCTGCGAACAGCTAAGTTTCATGACGCGATAAAATAAAGGTCATTATAGCCATGACAACGACCTTGAACTATAAGTTCCTTTTCTGTCAATGCTCAAATACGTTACAAAAACTCGGTCAATCAGTATTAAGTCTAAATAAAACTTTTAAAAGCGTGTACTCCATGTACACGCGAACGTATGTGTGTACGCAAATGTTTGCGTGATACGTGAGCTTCGAAAGATGATTAACTGTTGTATGTGTTTTATGCACCATATTGGTTCTGTAAAGAAACAACGTATAGCATGAATAGATTTTTTAATGTATCGTCCTACCTGTCCTATATGTTTTATACCTAGATTTATCTCGATACTTATGTGCAGTTGCAAAAGTGACTGCAAATAGAATTATTTCGCAGCGTTTCATATTTTATTGTAGACAAACTAACACCAATTCTTTATGAACGAGTTTAATAACTGTAGTTTAATATCATCAGCACGATTAATAGAATCAAAGGACTTTTGTAATAAGCATACACAATCGACTTTGTCGAAGTAAATTCAAGGGTGTAATTCAGTCTATATTCATATTAGCTCATTGAAGGATTAAGTCAAAGGTAAAACACGCGTGAATAGAGACATAAAGTTGGGTATATCAATTGCATAAATTTTGGTTCACATGACAATATTTTTTATATAATAATTATTGTATCTATTCTATAATAACTATTTGCAAAAAGAGAAGTATATTGCCCACGAAATTGTTTCGTGTAGCTCAATTTGCCTGTACCCAGTTGTTCACAACATAAAATATTGAGCAACTGCTTGAGCGTTGGTTGTTAGTTGCTTTCCGCATAAAACCCTTTCTTTCACAGTGTTATAAACGAATAGGAAGGTGATGGTAGTGATCCGCACAACAATCTTGGGTAAGAAATCCGGATACCCTTTTAATATTTTCTTTTCGCCATCCATCTGCTTGAGATGGTCGAATGTTCATCTAATAATCATCAAACACGTCGATTGTTTTTAATTTATATATGTTTTTTCCGACTTGTCATACAATCTAAGCGGTATTTTAATGCTTGATACTTTGTTTAAACGCCCTAATTTACACTTTTCATTTACACAAATTAATTTATTGACAAACAAAACAATAAACACACGCATATTTTATCACGAAAACGACAAGACATACAAAACGTGCTAAAAAGCAATCAACTATGTGTGCTTAATTTTCTTTGTTTGATTACAACAATAATAATAATAATTGAATAGTTTTAAGGTTATGATTAATGCAAATGTATAAAACATTATATTTAATCTGAAGATACGGTGTAAGGAAAACACAAATATCAACAAATGTCGTGTCCTATAGTTCGGTTTCACTTTGCTGCATTAATTCAACAACTCATACAAAGGATACGGGTAAGCAAAACAAATTCCATTTCGTTAAACGAGCAACAATATGATGAAACGAAGAATTTCTAGGGTACTTTAAATGGCAAAAGTACTTCTTAAATGTCCCGTTATTACGTCATACCTTTTTGATACATGGCTAAGCATATTAAGCGTCTGCGTGCGTTTTAAATATTAACCAACCAGATTTGAAAAAAAAATCCAATTAAACAACACTATATTGAACGCATGTTCAGTGTATTAAAGACTAAATCGTATGCAGTGAAGGTGGGAGAATGAAGATTTAGCCAAACTTCATCAACTTCAAAATATCATGATAGAGGGATTAATTTGACTTATTTTGGCAATCAGTTTATAGAACTCATTGTGTACTGTTACTTGTCACGAAAATCAGCTTATGCATTTAATTTCGTATTGTAGAACATGTTCTTCTGCTTTACGATATATTGCCAAATTTAACGTGGTTAGAAAACGTTGTGCGTTTTAGGCAAACATTTGTGCCTTATAATGCTTTTGTCAGTTAAGCCACGGACATATCAAGTCGTTCATTGGTAAATTGGATGTTAGTGTCACCTTTGACCAGTAAGCTATTATTGTGGTTCATGGTAATGCGTTTTCCAATAATGTGTAATATTCAGGCATGCAAACGGTCTTCCTTTGTTGATGCAAATTATTAAATGAAATACTGGTTAACCCCGTTTCTGCCCATTGTCTTTGCATTTCTTTTTTGAACAAATACTCAGTTTATAACTATAATGTTGTAAACTGCGAATAAGAATTGATTTTGCAAACGCGATACGCAGTAGAGTTATGTATAAAACACCCACTCTGTTTTAATACCATAATTAATGATCTGCATGGTACGCCGCAATAATGTCTTTCAGGCTATGATAAAGTATGATCGACATGCGTAGGAATAATAGCAGTGTTTACAACAGTATATGAACGACAAATGAGGATAAACATCTACTAGCAAGCGCTTAAAACTGCACAATTCTGACATTCGAATATTGCATGCATGTTGATACTGTGATTAGTTTCGTTAACAATTAACACATTTTTTAATAAATAATTATTCAAATGAATGCAATGTATACGTCATTCTAGTAAATTTGTCCTCATCAAATATCTATGATATTGATAAATACACGACGTTGTCACATTTGGCTTATTTTGACTATAACAAATGATATCAGTAAACCAGAACTTGACGCGATTTCATAGCGTGGTGCTTACCAGCTGTCCCCCAGAGTTGCATGAAGACCTTGCTATGGTTTCGTGTTGATTGTGATCTGGTTACTGCAGTACGGGAATGAAATGTTCTTAATGAATGATAATGATCACTAGTCTGACTTCAGCTTCTCGCTAAATTCCACGCCCTCCGAAAGTTGTTAGAACACTGGTCAGAAACAGGCACCAACAAATCTCAGTTTATGTTTTTCGAATGCCGTTAAAATGACTTGGAAATACGTCATGCTTTCTTACGACTTTTCAATCATATTGAAATACTGCATACTTACTTACGAAGCTCAAATTATATTGAATCGTACCGTGTGAATTCCAATAATAAAGTTATAGTTTAAGTATGTTTTTATACTTCTTAAGGATCAATTAAGATGTTCAATGGCACATCATCATGCGTACACGTTTTCATGTGCAAAAATCATGAACACAGGTTGCTTATGTTCCTGATAAAAATATATTTGTATGTATATATGTAGCTACTGTTGAATATAATTGTATATACCATGCATCGCAGCTGAGTTTCATGTTTTCTTCATTCAAATATTAATCGACAGTTGGACGTTAAGGCATTTAAGAAGGGTAAACAAGTTCACAACTAAAAACGCAATGAGAGGCAGCATCCGTAGTCAGTATTGGCATTTTCATCGAGTCCACTTTCGCAATTAAGCTCTTTGACGCTATATTAATCGGTAAAGGTTTTTTCACACTAAAGATAACGATATATACAAGATTCATATGTTCTGTCGTACAGCTGTGTGAAAGGATGTTGAAAGACTCACACTGATTGTAATTTCTAATGTGGAAAGCTTTTACACTAGAAGCATGATTAACATATATATCGTTATAGCATTAAAGATTCTTGCAAACCTATCTGGTCTCCCAGATAGATACGTGATCTCGTTGCAAATAACCAAAAGTGTGTTTAAAGCGTCAGATCGAAGAAGTAACTCAAATTTTGTGACAGTGATACTTCTTTTGATACGATGAATTAAGATGGTTGATGAATGTTGATTTAACACCCGCGAGATCGTTAATAGATAGAACTAAAGGATAAACTTAAATAACAACAGTAGCAATAACAACTTACTCGGTTTTTACTAACGCAGCTTATGTGTTTGGTTATAAAAGCGAGTATTTATATCGTAACTAAAATGGATCTTAAACAGACTGTTAGTGACATCGCAAAATAAAATTTACTCAACGTTTAGGGTCAAAGTCGGCAACAAGTGTACTGCTAGCACGAGTGGTGAGCGTCAAAAATTACATCATGACATCCGGTTGGCGTTTTGGGCGAAGAGGAAAAATCTTCACACAACTCTTAACGGTCGTCCACTGGCAAGGTGTGTAATCAAGATTTTGCCTTTTTGCAGTATTTAACAAATTATGTCAAGACACACAATGTTGATATTATTGCAGCTGTGGTTTTCATATTTTAAAATACTTCTCAACAAACATGGAATCCCATAGTTCTTTCCTGAATACAAATTAAAAAACGTTAGCTTTTTGAATCCTTTTGACATCATAGCTGCCACTGTATGTGCTACATGAAGCCTAATTTGTATAGGATGTACACCTACATGTTGTGTATATTTACGCATGCATAATATTTATGTCATATTATTTAACAAAACACGTTATGAACGCCGCCATGGCTCTTCTATGCATTGATTGTTACCTCATAGACACGGCGGTTTCGCGCACGCGGCACCGCGAAACGCAAAGACTGTCGACTGTTTAATGCTGATAATGATTTGATGACGATGTTCGAGTAACGCAAAAGGTCGCATTATATGGTATTTGATGTAGGACGTAAGGACTGCAGGAGGCAAAGAGGAGAGAATTAAACGGCGATTGGTGAAAATAATGCCGCTCTTGAGTACAAAACCTATGTATCGTCCACGTACAGCGGAAACTTTTACTAACACTTCAAACTTACCGGATGAAATACGCGTTTCAACCCCCCGTCCAATAGCAAATAGATCAAATTTTAAAACAGAATAACGATTCTGTTCATCCCGTAGTCAAGTAAAAAAATAAAAAAATATCGAAACTCATATTTGATGAACATTTTAGCTACCAACAAACAATAAGATGCGATGCTATATCAGCTTTTATTGAATTATTTCCGATTTCCCTAGTCTTTATACTTTTAATTATACAATGTGAGGGTTCCTTAATTTAACAATATGTGCATGGGCAATGTATACAAATGTTTCGAGTTTTACTCGAAAAACAAAATTTAATAAATTAATCAGACGCATAATCCGTCATATTCAAAACAACTTTTAATATGTCAGAATATAGCATGCAATTTGGTTGTAAATACCGATAACCCCGATGACAACATTTACTATAAAGATTAACAGCCCACAACATTTGCGTATCCAGCTACGTGAAAGACGAGCATGTCAAACTGGCAATCAATTTATTTATTATGCCGATTGATTCAGAGACAAGCATGGACTCAAACATCGCCTAACTAATTTCTGTAAAATCAATTCCCCTGATAATATAGATCATGCATCAATGATAGATGCCACTACAACCACAAACCTTGACACATCTTGAGATATTAGATCGTTCTTTATATGAAGTTATTTTGTGTAGTCAATAAATATAATGTGGGAAGAGAACAGAGGTAGTCAAACGGAAATCCTACTAGTTCATGATTCGTGTATGAAACATGTGAATTTGTATATATAAAACTTATTGTTTACTGCTTGCTGAGGTCTTTTATATATTGGCATTTTAAATAAGGAAAAACGCATCCTTAATCGACCCCAACAATTTCATGCGAACTATATATGCATTTAAACCCGTTCAAACTTGATCAATTTGCTTTTTCCTTTCATTTATATCCCTCGTTTTTTTTAAACACGTACATTTTGAATTAAAAAAACTTGATTTGCATAGCATGAGGCAAAACTATGTTCTGAACATATTAGCTTATAGTGATCATACCTAACTGCCCTTTTAAGTTATATTCTACACACACATACAACTAACAGAAATTGAACTATTTAATATTTGGTTTTGCTTTAAGTGCGCGCTAGTTATGCTTATTCTATAATGAAAAGGGTCGTTGGTTTTAAAATGGTTATCGACTTCATCGAATCTAACTTTTAACGTTTTATGTTTTTCATTCAAAACGTTTGCTTGTTACCTGATGTTAAAGGTCGATGATACAACAAACTTATTTGCAATTGTAAAATACTTAACTCAAATGCTTGTGTCGTAAATAATTTTAATGACATTTTATAAATACAAAAGTTTGTTTATTGGATTGAATTGTTAAATGTTAAGTATCAACCCCACTTCGTCATTTGCTTCGAATGCTATAGTTATATATTTCGATATTTATAAACCAGTATTTGTAATAAGAAAAAACATATTTGACTTTATAGAGGTCAACTATTTAGAAAGGAGAACTAAATTCTAGTACAGGCCGTCACACAATTATTGCATCTGGCACGTTGAATAGTTATTTCGAATGTGAAGGCGATTTCATCTTTATTGGTGGAAAACATATATTCGCAATTATTTTAAATGTATACTAAGTGTGCTCTCACCTGTATCGTTATGGAAAAAACAGGCTCTACTACAGTAGGGGTGAAACACTATCCATGGTATCTGGCAACATGACACTATCCTGAATATGTTGTTTTGCACTACTTTATGTGGCGTTCAGGCTTTGATCTTGTTTTTCTGCTATTCTACGTAATGGAAGTGAATGGTCCTGTTTATACACTAATGACACTGCAAACGAAGCCATCGGCGAATTGTGTAAACCTTTAAGTAATCAAAAGTTTAAATACAAAAAAAGGAATTTCATTATAGGCAGCACTACAGTATAAAATTAAATGAAACAAGAGATTGCCAAGCAATATGGTCCCCTACCGGTGAAACTCCACCATTGTCAGATTTTTTAAAATGTATTTGTTGCCAAAGCAACCAAAATTATTGACGTAGGAACAACATGAAATGACGTGCATAATCTCCATATTGCCATCTATCCATATTTTAAGTTTCATGAAAAAATATGAAGAACTTTTAAAGTTATCGCAGGATCCAAAAAAGTGTGACGGACAGACTGACGGACATACTGACAGACAGACTGACAGAGCGCAAACCATAAGTCCCTTCCGGTTTCACCGGTAGGGGACAATAAAATGGATGGTAATGTTTATTATTTATGTAATTTAAAGTATATTTACCCATGTATGCCTCGCGTATAGAAAAAATGCCTTTGCAAACAGGGTAGACCCAGATGGGTCTGCGCTGTTTGCTAAAATGAATTTCTGTAAGAAATATTATAAATATAGAAATAAATATACTAAACATCTCTAATTTAGGAAATAAATTGATCCAATTTAAAAGAATGGGAGAGTCCACTAGGCATATATGGGTTATTTTTTATGCATTTAAGAGAATTTCTATTTATTGCCCCGCGAATTTTCTATTGATCGCGAACTTTTTTTGGCTTAACAATTCGAAGAAAATCTAGCAACTACAAAAGTCTGTAAAAGTGCCATGACATCTATGACAAAAGCTCTACAGGTTTCACATTCTTTATTATTTCATTTTATTAGTGCTAATTTTGATGTTTTTCTTATAATCACATCAGCAGCAGACTAAAAATCAAAATGCAATTCTGAAAGCAGATCGTAATCTGTTCACCCATATGATACTAATTGCGCAAACAAGAAAACTTGACATGAAAGAAGCCCTTTGGATCCTATACCTTGGGCACTTGCAGCTGCTGATGGGACAATACGAAAAACATCAAAATCAACACTGATAAACGAAATAATAAAGAATGTGAAACCTGCAGAGCTCGTGTCATAGATGCCATGGCACTGTTACAAACAGTTGAACTAAGTCTTTCCACTAGCAAAATAATGTTATTTAGCTGATATAATTATGTTTTTCATTAATGTATTGAAGACCAAAGTATTTTGTACCATTTGATAACAAATCAAGTTATACTGACTCGGTTTCCATGTTCTTTTTCTTGGTTTTGCATTCCCATAACTTAAAAAATTATGAAAATTAAGCTGATTGATGCCCCATCTTCAAAGGAGAAACAAGCGATGTGTTTGTGAAACACTATGTCCCTATATGTATGACCTTTGATCTTGAAGGATGACCTTGACCTTTCACCACTCAAAATGTGCAGCTCCATGAGATACACATGCATGCCAAATATCAAGTTGCTAGCTTCAATATTGCACAAGTGTACATTAAATGAGCGATTTTGACCCATATATTCGACCTTTTACCTTGAAGAATGACCTTGACCTTGACTTTTTAACAATCAAAATGTGCAGCTCCATGAGATACACATGCATGCCAAATATGAAATTGCTATCTTTAATATTGCAAAAGTTATGGCAAATGTTAAAATTGGGGCAAACAAGCAAACCAACGGACAGGGCAAAAACAATATGTCCCCCACTATAGTGATGGGGGACATAAAAAATACCAAAATCTGCCAGTACCAGACTATTATCAACCATTTGTATATGCTACTGGCATGCATCTTCAAAGATATATAGGTGTTGTTTTGCCCCCCCTTACTGGTACACCCCACCTCAATTATGGATTCTCGCTTTAGCTATTTAGTCAAAGCCTGACGGTTGCCATAGAAACAGCTCAATAATAACTTATAGCTGCCCAACTGAGATTGTTATCACACATTTTGTTTCTTTATATGGAGTATACAATTAAGTAAGATAGGTGTTGTTTTGCCCCCCTGAGTGGTACACCCCAACCCATCTGGTTGACTATATATAATTAATAGTTTCGTTAAATAAGCAGTACGTTTTACAAACGCTCGTGTGCTATTAGTTCATTATACAATAGCGTTGTGTGTTTTCAACACGCGCTTTATTGGTCCGTGATGTGTTATAAACATATTACTCTCTTGGCTAAATCGCTGAATAAAATTTGATGCTAAATTCATTTTAATTAGTTTCAATTTACGGCGCCCTATTAAGATGATAATGTTTAATCACGTAAACCTAGTGTGAAGGGATCTTTTCACGTTTTGGTTAATTGACAAAAATTTTTTTTTCAGATTCGCAAATTTTCGTTGTAGTTATGATATTTGTGAGTTAACAGTAATACCGAACATTTACCATGCTTTAAAATATCCATTATATGCATCTTTGACGATTTAAAAACCTGAAAATTATAATTCGTTGCAACGCGAAACGATTTAATAATTTGGAGAGTTTGTTTTTGTCGTTAAAGTGTGTGACACTACGACGATTGCTTATATAACGTATAAAATACAACAATACATACAATCAAATACATATTATGAGCACGGATGGCCGAGTGGTCTAAGCGATAGACTTTTACTCCATGGGTCAGTGGTTCGAGCCTAGTTGAGGGTTACTTTTTTCTGTCTTTAATTTAATTCTTTCTTTTTACTATAGCTTTTTAGATCCAATGTTAACATTTATCAATATAAAGAATTTAATGACAGACTTCTATACATGTCAATATCTGTGAAAAGGTCCCTTAATGCGATATTCTCAAGAACAATGTGGTCCACGCTCTCCAACAATACTCTACTGACTGCGGTCAGTTAAAATTAGCAAGTTTTGAACTTGTGAAAGCTATATAAATGTAAGACACGCGTCGAACTCGCATGTATATCAATGGAACTGAGGAACAGCTGTGCATATATAATTGTATACACCATTTACAATTTTGAAAATATAGCTTAGCAGATTGTTTTTTCTTAACAGTCATATTCAAGTTTATTTGATCTAAGGAGCTACAGTGTACATTGTATATAAAATTGTACTTCTAGTTGTAACGTATTCGTGTAATTAGCAAATAAATAAAATACAATGAACACTCATTTGAAGCGGCAACATCAATTTGAAACTCGCCAAGTCCATCGAAGACACTCAAGTGTTCAAAATGTTAAAATTAAGACTGACAGTTCGAATGATGTGAGTAGGCCGTTCAAAAAACATTCATGGAGCGTGTCGAGTGGTAAAGGAAACATCTTCGACCAGTTCTTGACAGCTATTCATTGGCAAGGTCGGTAGTACTTATGTAATTAATCATATATTGTATTTGATAAATTTATAACATACATTATCTGCATACAATATATTTAAATAATCTGATTGGTGTTTTAAAGATACAAACATGTATATGCCACTACAGTAACAACATTGAACACTGTATATACACATGTTAAATAACCAGAAAACATTTTGCATAATCTTAGATAACTCCTGCAACAACAATACCAGTAGCAGATACACAGCCGCAAACATCAGCAACAGCAATAACATGCTATATAAATACATTTGTTTTAAATGGTCGTTGGTGTTATATCAAATTTAAAAACGATTATCCAAGGCTAATAGATATGAACATTTGAAACTCAAGAACATACATTATTGCCCATTACTCGTCTATTTAATGCTAAACATATTTCCGTTTACAATTCAAGACAATACATAAACACGATATTAAACAAACAAATATACACTAGTTGCAATCTGTTTCCTACATGTATGTATTTGGATAATTCCTCAACTAGTTGAAACTTTATGCGCATTCATATAATATACAATATAATGATGATGAAAACAAACCCATACTATCAGAATACGAATGTGCAATTGCATTAAAGGAAATGAATAATAACAAAAGTCCTGGGTCTGATGGTTTGTCATTAGAATTTTATAAGATATTTTGGAACGATATAAAATCCTTTTTTTACTTAATTCTCTAAACTTCTCTCTTGATTATAATTGCCTAACAGATCTACAGTAACAAAGCATTATTACACTTTTACCAAAAAAAGGGAACGATACATTATCCTTAAATAACTGGAGACCTGTCTCACTCCTTAATGCTGACTACAAAATCGCATCAAAAAGCGTAGCAAATCGAATTAAAAGCCTTTTAAACAACATTATTAGCAATGCGCAAACTGGCTTCCTGAAAGGTTGATATATCGGTGAAAACGTTAGATTACGAGAAGAGGTAATACATACAGTAAATAATAAAAAAATTACCCTGGTTTAATTTTCTTCTCGGATTTCAATAAAGCTTTCGACAACTTAGACCACGCCTTTATATTCAAATGCCTTCGTCACTTTGGCTTCAGTGACTACATTATTAATTGGGTCAAACTATTCTATAATCATGCAAAATCACGCATTACTAATAATGGCTACTTCTCAGAACTGTTCCAAATTAAAAGAGGAGTTCGACAAGGCTGTCCATTATCACCTTATCTCTTTATAATTTGCATTGACATTTTATCAATCACCATACAAAATGATAAAAAAATAAGTGGGATAAAAATAGGAAATATAGAAACAAAACAGACACTTTTCGCTGACGACGCTTGTTTTCTAACAAATGATTCCCAAAAAAGTTTTGAAAAACTTATTTCAACGTTGGATATCTTTGGACAAATATCCGGCCTTACACTAAATAGAACGAAATGTACCAAGGAATACTGAAATTGAATTTTACAAAAAGAAACAATTTCATTGGAACTCAACCCAAGCGACATCATTAGGTATAACTTTCTGTAATAATCCCAACGAAACTATAGCATGTAATATAATGAATAAAATCCAACCAATAAAAAACTCTCTTAACTCTTGGAAAAAATGGAATCTTTCATTGATAGACAAAATCACAGTAATAAAAACATTTGCATTCCCAAAGCTTGTGTATCATTTAACCGTTCTCCAAAATCCACTCTCATATGTGATAAATCAACTGAAAACCACGTTTTTCAACTTTCTTTGGGACAACAAAATTGCAAGGAATCAAATAATACAGGAATATAACGAAGGCGGATTACAAATGCTCGATGTTGAATTATTTTTAGATGCATTAAAAGCTAGTTGGGTAAAACGTTTCATCCACGAAAAAGATTCATTGATAATTATATTATATAGCTCGATGCTTACACCGCATGGGGGAACACAGTTTTTAAATGCAATATAAGTCGAACAGATGTTGCAAAACTCAAAGTTCCGTCAATATTTTTGCAACAAATTTTAGAAGCCTGGTCTAAAACAACATTTAACGAAAATATAGATATCATTTCAAAACAAATAATTTGGAACAATTCGCATATACAATGTAACAATCAAATGTTCTAATTTAAAGAATGGCATAACAGAGGAATACAATTTTAGAGCATATTTACGATTTTCGAAATAAAAGATTTTATTCATTTGAAAAACTCCAAGAATTATATGATATTAACACACAATATGTATTAAACTTTTACTCACTTGTAAAGAGCATCCCAGTAGAATGGAAAGAGTCTCTTTCACTCGGGCATATATCATATACACCACCGAAATACTTTGTTGATCATATAACAGTTAAGACTTAATTATGCAAAGTAATGTACAAACGGCTTCTTAACGCGAACAAACCTACACAAATTAAATGTGTAACACAGTGGGAAGAGCTTCTTAATACAAACACAATTGACAAAACACAACTCTTCTGTCAAACCCCATTACTTACTGAAGATACTAAACTCAGAACTTTCCAGTACAAATACATCACACACATTATACCAAATAATTCCTATCTGTTTAAATGTAAACTTGTAGAGTCGAACACGTGCGATTTCTGTTCGGCAAGCTCCGATTCTCTAAAACACATGTTTTGGGAATGCAATGAAATTCAACATTTCTGGTCGGAAGTAACATTCATGATACGCAACAAATTTGGTTTGGAACATAACACGCACCTTACCTTTGAAATTATTTCCCTTTGTAATCTTAAGTGCACACAGGTACAAACAAATAATGCAATTAATTTTATCATTCTTTTAGCCAAATACTTTATCTTTAAATGTAAATGCGAAAGCACCGCCCCTAAATTCCCACAATATATGAGCTACTTAACCCATAGGCTGAAAAAAGAGGAAACAATATCACACATAAAACACACATATGAATTGTTTAGTCAACGATGGAGCTTATTCTTAGAAAATACAGCCGTATGAACATGCCAATCTCTTCTTAACATAATACTTTTAATAGACCCAACTGAATCTAGACCAGCCTACTCCTTTCTTTTCTCCACACCATAATATTCTGAAACCACTTTTTTCAGTTACAATTGTTAGAGATTACATTCTCAAACATCTATGATAGTTTGAATGACTGTAAAATGTATGTTTTCAGAAATAAAATGTTATGAAAAAAAAGAAAGCAAACCCATACACAGTTGTACCGTAATATTTAAAGGTTTTAGTTGGCACGGGCCATATTATTTTTGGGAATGTATTGAATCTACATACGTTATGTCAATGTAAGCAAACCATTAAGAGTCAATAAGAATGTATAAACCCCATGGTAACAACACTTTTTTAAGGGGTTAAGTGTCAATTAACGGTTATTTTCACAAACAATCATCCCATAAACAAATGTCCTTCTGGGATCGGTATTGTAGGGAACGGCATTATGACGAGCTTAGGCCAATCACCTTTCGGCTGTTTAACCTTACATTCATCACATAACGTACATAATTCTAATATAAATATGTAAAATAAATATTTGAGTTATAAAGTTTGATGTGGTCACAAATTAATTCGCAAATTTTTTACGCGAATTATGTATGTAAATGTCGGTCTAAAGAATTATTATCTATTAACTTTAACTCACTCATTCGCATTCAGTGTGCACGGTGTTTAAGAAATGAACGCAAAACTAACATTAAGTGTGATATTTTGTCTAAGATTATCAATCAAATATTTCATTTTTCCCAGTTTTATGGAACGCGTTCTTTAATAGGAATAATGACTTTTGTTGTTAATTTAATTGATATAGACAATCAATAAAATCAGGAAATCTTTTCGAACAAAAATCTCTAGTTAAAAAACTCACTGTTTAGCGATGAATGTCGATTGTATTTAAAAAGTTGGAAGTGCATACATTTAATACAATTTATTATAATAAATACTTTCGACGTGAATACATTAACTAAGTGTTTTATTGTGGCCTTTCATTATCTAATTAGTTCTAGTGACAATAACTAAAATTCTAGACTTATTTAAGTGTGCATCGCGCAAACGATTCTTATGGTTTTCTTGTATATCAAACTGTCATAAAAATAACATCTTCTTCGGGTAAAATCGGTATCCTGCAGCCGTTAACGACGACGTTTGATAAATTGGTAGTTTTTCTTCATTACTAATCCTGTCAGTTATCAAAGAACCAGAAAATATTTGATGGATGACTTTTCTGTGTCGGTAGCTATGGTATTATAGATTCTGCTAACTGGATTAGTTGTTAATTAGGAAAGCGTAGCACTTTTACCGCAGCGTTAAATCTAGTTTAACATTTCCAATTATGTCGCACGTGCTGCTTGGAATGCAATAATGAAATATTTGCTTTGATAGTGCCCATATAACAAGCAATTGTTAGACAATTCCATATGTCGATTGTTATTGGTATAATTGGTTTATCAAATGCGAATTACAAAAGCAAGTTTGTTACAGGCATGAGTTGTTGTTGTCCTCTTACTGTTGTTAGTATAAATCATATTTTTTATTTAAAGCGAGACTATACGATTTTGTCAAATATTTATGAATTTATATAAAATGTGTAAAACACTTATTATACATATATTTCAATATAAATTAAAATAAAAGTTTAGAAGAACATGTGTCAAAAAATGCGAAATTAGCCAGATATTTAAGATTGAAATCGAAAATGTCTGTACAGTCGATTTGGCCAGCATGTATATCATGCATGTACGATGTGAATCTTAATGTAGTTTAACGGTTCCTTTTAAATTCCTGCAACGATATCTATTCATACGACACACGAACACACACTCCAATCCTAATAAAAAGACGAATGCTTCGGTTATTGTAGGAATATATGTACGAAATATCTTTGTCACAATCGGCTCGGGGCGCTAATTTGTCTTTGTTGCATTTTATTAAATTCGTCTTCAATGTATAATTTTTCTTATTTTGTGTTATTGTAACATATTTTTATCAAATATTACAATTTAACACATATAAAAAAACGTATAGTTTCGCTTTAAATATTTTAGTTATGAGCAACATGCCCACTGTTTACGTGTAATGCACTTATGTTTTGAAGTAAATAAAAAGGTACACACAGTGTAGTGTAATAAAATTAAACACATGTCGCAAAATGTTAAATGTTAATTTGAATCAAGTGTTCAAAGGTAGTATTGGCATTGCATACAATATCACAGAATATATAAAAATTATAATGAAAATTGTAATATTGAAACCAGAATCTTCTTCAAAAAAGACAGTACTCTTTAACAATAATATTAAGACGACATGCCTGACATGAACTACACGAGAACCATTAGTATACAATTACTGGATACGTAGCTCCTTTTATAGAAACATATTAACTGAAATTGTCATTAGTAATGCATACATTATGGACAGACATATATGTAACAGTTCAACGCCAACATAGCGACGTTTGCTAGCAAATATCAGAGGGAAATCACTCGAGAATAATCTTTCTAAGCATCTGAACACAAGTTGCTTCTCTTCTGCAATCATTATGCGCACACAGGTTATACATGTTATGTAAACATATGTTTCCTGATCAATTAAATTGAACAATAAAGGCTCTTTTGTTAATCCATAGCTATACTTTCGTTACATTTTGTGCACCTGTTACACATGCTTTTATCATATACATTGTACCGGTCTATTAAACACAATAAACACATGTAATTTCTGACGATATTTCAAATACGCAATATGCGGAACACAAAATAGACCGCGTTTAATTGCATATGATGTTGAAGAAAAATCCCGTTCTAGTTGTAATACCCTCCATACCCTTCCAATATTTATAAATATCCTACGTTTTAATTTACGATATCATATGATGATGGTAGTGTAATTTGAGTAAATCAAGTTAGATAATATACTATTAAGAACAAAGTGGCTGGCGATTTCAGACCAAACACAACCGACTGCAGGCATTAAACATTAGCAGGTTTTTACTTTGGAAAACAATCTAAATATATGACTTGCAGCCGAAGCGCATTGACATCAATATAAGTGAGAAACAACGGTGCATGTAGGATTGTTTTCAATTTTTACAGTCGTGCTTAAAAATAGCTTTGCGGTATGTTTTACTAAACATTCACATTCAAGTAAATTAGAGATACATTCAATATACGCGTAGTTATAAATTATTTAAAACATTTGAGTAATTGGCTAAAATATCAGTTCTTGCGCTTCAAATAAAATATGAAAAATGAAGTAAAGAGACAGCATTCATTTTAGACGGGTTCGATCCCCACTTTAGGGCGTCCTTAAGATCTCTCAGCAAGACAACAAGTACTGGTTCTAGTCCTCGGAAACGTGTTTGAATAAGCCATTGGCTTTCCATATAAATCGCGATGAATAAATAAGGTTATATATATATATATATATATATATATATATATATATATATATATATATATATATATTAGTCTTCAACGGAGTAATATTATAAATGTAGTAAACAATGACATGCCATTAAACATTCTTCAGTCAACCTATTCGAACAAACATTCGTTTGTTAACGCACTGCTTATGCGATGATCGTACACGTTATTTAAATAAAAAGATTGGAGGTGGAACCACTAACAATAGAAGCATTTATTATAATATAGATATATATATCTTACGTTAATACATTCACCAATAGTGTTGTTATGATTCGTTCTAGTAATCTTAGTAATATTAATTAAGATACTATTGTAATTATGGTGTGGTCCACTAAGATGTCATGCGTGCTCCTTGTATATAAACATGTCATAGGATTAACTTTTGCAGCGGGTTATATTGGAATCCTGAAGCCGTTATTGACGACGTTTGATAAATTGGCATTCAGATATCAAAGAACCAGAAAATATTTGATTGATGACTTTCCTGTGTCGGTATCCATGTAATTATAGATTCTGCTATCTATTTTATTTATTAGTTAGGAAAGCGCTGCACGCTTACCGTACGCTGAATATTGTTCAATTGTTAAGATGATGAGATGATGTTGCAAGTGCTGCTTGGGATGCATGGACTATAAATTTATTTGCCGGTACCCTAATTACAGACAATGGTTAGACAATAACATACATCTAGTGTAATGCGTTTTACTTCATTTTATCAAATGCGTCTTAGGATGCAATTTTATAACGGGTATTTGCTGTTGTTGTCCTTTAACCGTTTCAGTATTAGTCGTATGTTTTATTAAATGTTTTAGTAATTGAAACATGGCGACTTTTGACGTTTAATGTCCGTCAGTGTAGTTAAGTACTTCAAATTTGTGTTTTGTATTGTTATATGACCAAAAAGCATTCCAAACTCTGAAATTTGATTTGAAAGCATATTTTCAACGTCAGACATTTCGTACATTTTATTATTTCCGAACATATTTATTCATTATGTTAATTGTAAAATTGAACCAGAACATAACTTTTGAAAAGACAATCGACGTTGAAAGTGATAATGAGATGGCATGCTTTTAATGCGATGCAAGAGAACCAGAAGTATGAGATGATCGAGTACGTGGCTCCTCGGATGCAAACATATTGACTATACGCATCATTAGTACCGGATAAATTATAGAATGGAATCTATGTAACTGATGTACGCTGCAAAATTTAACTTTGCTATCAAATAGAGCGGGAAACCACTATCGAATAATCTTTCTTAGCATCTGAATTCAAGTTACATCCCTTATGCAATCAATATGCGAAAAATGGGATACATTGAAATATGTCTCCTGATCAATTTAATTGATATATTATGATTTTTTGTCAAGTCATGACTATGTATTGATTTCAGTTGTTGTATCCGGTAAAGAAGATCGTGTCATTTACTATATAACGGACTATAATGAATGCGTTGAATAGTTAATTGTGAATTAAAAGTTGTGAACACACGTAGTGTATGACGATCATTTGAAGTGATTCATAATGTATGCAGTTGTACACATTACAATTATGTTTGAGCTAACAAGTTATAGGGACAATGCATCCCCTTGTAAAATAAATAAATGCTCTAAATAATTTGGAAACACAATAAACAGTTAGCCATTTAGAATTAAGTGTTCAATTTGAGACAAACCTACAACTCATGTGGGAAACTATAAACGTATAAGATGATTTTACTTATGAAACAATGTTACTCGTACACGTACCACAATTTTCGTTCAATTTGAAAAGATAATAAAATACTATTTCTTTCTGAGATAACTTTGAGCTTGTATTTAGTTTATTTTGAAATTAAACCTCGCATCGGCCCCGCTGTTTAACACAGCATGTTCACTCTTTTTTGGCCCCTTTATGTAAACACATTTAATTAGATCTCCAAGGAACGCAAGCAACAAAAGTTTCCACAATTTACCAACCGTATCATTCTAGATGTTTATAATCGTCAATTTTAAATACAAAATTATTTTCCCATCAACCGCTGACATCTGTTTCAGCACAAACGACTGCTAGATTCATATAATGGGTCGTTAAATGTATCATGTGGATCAACTATGTGGTGTATGTAGACAGGTTGATTTGTAAGCCTTAAAGGACTTCTATATGTTTACTTATGAGTAAAAAGGTTAATTCATGTTGTTTCCCATATTTAAATATGCTCGGAATATTTGAATTCGTACAAAAGATGCGCAACGATGTCGCTCCCAGTGAAGAGACTAAATTAACCCGTAAGTTAAACTATACGTGCATATGTATATACGAAATAATTGAAATAATTGAAACTATATAAGTATAGGTATAACCGAAATTAGTAATCGAATATGTATATCAGTGTAACATAAATAATTTCAGAATATAAAAATAAATAGAAATATCGAAGGAATGACTATTCTAACCAGGCTTTAAATTATTTCTGGTAAATCACCGTAAAAACTACATCAAACATTAACATTTAAAATCAGTGATTTTGATTTGGAATTTCTGTTTAACTAATTCTACATATTAATTGCAAACATACAACTTAACTGTTTGATGATGAAAATTTTATAATTTACACATTCGACTAACTTACAAGATCAAAATAGACAACGGAAGCCCATGTAGCATGTATTCTTGTCTCTAAAAATGTGTTCTTTATGCATAAATCGTGATACAAAATGGCTTCTCGTTAAAACATTTACATCTCGTTTCTGCTTATGGAACAATATAACTGTTTTTTCCATCTAATCATAATTATAGCAATTAAAGAATCGCATACTAAAATTCTAAAAAATATATATCTTGATTCTTAAAACAATATTCTGGTACGGCATAAAAAAAATTGGCTGACATAGTTAACGCAGAGCACTCAATTCCCCTAGCAATTCCTGAAGAGCGTAACACTATTTGGATGACTTCAAGACTTGCTTGAACTTTGTTCTGATTGTATAAAGAGACAATGCAGTGTCCATGAATAGATCCACATGAGAATATTCTGATGACGTTACCGACTAACTGAAAATGACAATGGCGATGAAATTTAATGTGTTAGATTTTATTGTAGAATATAATAGTGTGTTAAAATAAAACCAAGATGACGGACGAACGTACAGATTGGACGAATGGAAATTGCGATATTTGCCTCCAATGGACTTGAACGGTTAATTAGTAACACATTCTTCCTATATTGTATATATAGTCTATTCGGCGCTTGTGTGCATTTCAACCGCCAAGGCATAGAGTTCCGTCTTTGCGGTGACGATCAAAGTAGAGACGAAACCTGTCACGTCACATGACTATACGCTTATAATGCCTCACAAACGTTTAACGCAGATCAAATATTATATCTGCAAAGCGGCGAAAGAACATCTTAACGATCAAGTACTATTTTAGCATTAAAATCAGACTTAAACTCATAAATACTGGTGCGTATCTAGCAAGAATTTAATTATTTTCGGTGTACAGGGGCTTTCAACTCTTAACATAAACATTTAAGTATATTTGAATAAAAACAATGGTCACGAGTACGGAATAATTATATGTCGAGTTTTATTCGAAGACAAAACGAATATAAAGACAAAAATCAGAATCCGTCATCTGTAAACATTTTTCGATCGAAAAACATAGCATTTTATAAGGTTAAAAAGGCCGATACCAACGAAATGCAGCATTTACTATAAAGGTTAGCATCCCACTTATTTTGCTTATACATCTTTGTGTCAGACGTTGATGTCAAACTGACCAGGGCTTTATTTATTTTTGCGATTGATTTAGAGGCTTGCATGAACCGAAACATCGTTTTGATGAATTGCCGACAAATTAATTCCAATGATATCATTGATATAGTATCAATAATTAATGACACTACAACCGCAAATCTGGACACATCTTGTGATATTTTATCGTTCTTAATGTGATATTATTTTCTTATCCAATACAGAGAATGATGTGGGAAAGGGCGAAAAGGGTTCAAACGGAATTCCAAGAAATTCATGATATGTGCCAGGGGCGTTCCTGAGGCTATTTGAGCTATACGCACGATCGAGCAGCGAAGCTGCAAGTGGGGGGTAGTTGCGGGAGGGGGTCTCCCCTCCTGCTGGGTAGGTTTGGGGGTCTCCCCCAAGAAAATTTTGAAAAATTCATTGCAGATGGTGCGTTTTGGTGTTATCTTTCAGCCACGCTTTGGCAATTGAATTCACCAATTTCTCGCTTGAAAAAAGACCGATAAAAGGAAATATTTTATTAAACATTGTCAACAGCAATCATACTTTCGACCATAATATATTTAAGTTTAAGTGTCAATGCTTAAATCAAGAAGCCTTATTGCGAGGGAGAATGGATCCGTAGTTGCATAGGTGTGTGAGGGTGTTCAACTCTATTACTGGCGGGAGTATGGGGTCCTCCCCTAGAACATTTTGGACATTTCTTTGCAAGAGGTGTAATAATATGTTGCATTTCAGGCACATTTTGGCGTTGTTTATCCTCGAATTTTGGCTTGAAAAAAATGAGAAAAATTAATATTTACAATTAAAATTGCCAACTGCAAATATACTTTTGACCATATTCTATTAAGTTTGAGTGCCAAGGCTTTAAATCAAAAAGCCCATGACGGCGTGTGAATGGGAATGTAAATGTGAGGAAATATTTGACTCTTGCTTCCTCTCCCAGAAAATGTTGAATTTCATTGCAGAAGGAGCTTTTTGTTGTTATCTTTCAGCGACATTTGGTAATTTTATTCTTCAATTTCTTCCTCTAAAAAAGTAAAGGATTTAGCATGTTTTCCATGGAAACCTTTCCCATGTCCGTGTATTTGTTGCGACTCTGTAAAAATGTAGTGCCACGCCCACGGCGTGTGTATTTGTTTAGACGAGTCGTCAAACCTGGTGCGACGTGGCGCCAAAAACAAAGCTCGTCATTATTTTCAGCTGAAACTGATTTTATTTGGGGTATTTGGTAAACAGAAAATTAAATTCGTTTTTAATTAAACTGTACAATAAACACTCTTTGAATGAAACAACAGCATGCTCGCTGAGTCTTGAGCGAGCATACTCAACTTTTATTTAACTCGTAGATCTATAAATCGACTTACCTAAAGGAAAATGGCTGTGAACATTTTCCCACTTATCTGTCAAAAGAGCTAGCTTCTGAGTATCATCTAATGAACATGTTTCGCTGACGATATCTCTAAAAACATCTGGATAAAACGTAGTGTTCGCCGACATTTTGAAAATTTTGCCATGCAAACATTATCTGGTACCCGTGTCCGAATATTGGTTCCCCAAAAATTGAAGGGCGACATACAGTCGTAGGATGAGTAAAGACTACAAACTGATTACTACCCCTCATAAGTTAAAAAATAATTTAATTCGTATGCTTGGAGTTAAAACTGTGTTATGTTTTGCATTTTTCGAATTTTAAGAGTTTTCATTTTTTTAAAGTTTGAAACTGAATTATACGCACGGGCGTACTGCCGTATGCCTAGGTACGCCCCTGTGTGCAATATAAGCAACGGGATAAATTTTGCGTGAACTAAATCGACTACAACAATTGTATTCAAACTATGCATATAAAACCTTAAAAACTGGATACATTTTCTTGTTGCACTCGTTCAGATCATTCGTGTTTTAAAACACATGCATTGTGGTTTTATTTAAACTTTCTAAGCATGAGGCAAAACTTTTTTTACGTAAAGTGGCTTATAGTTGATACACAGCAGTGCGTTATAGTGATATACTATACACAAACATCTGAAACAATGCATGGTTTTGCATTAAGTGCATGCTAGTTCCGTTTATTCTATAATGGTAAGAATCCTTAATTATACCATGACATTCGGAATCAAAGCTATCTTTTAACGATTCATTTCGGGTTTTCACATAATTTACATGCTACCTGATGGAAAGGTTGATTTATCTATACAGTGAGCTTATCTGCAATAGTAAATTACCTTACAAAGATGAAGAATGTTCAATTACATTTTACATGTATTACGTTTGTTCGTTTGAATTTATATTATAAATTATAAATACAAGCTCCTATTTCACACTAAATAGATTTAATCTCGTTAGACCATATGCTATATGTGACTTTGTGAAGTGAAAACTATATACATATATACAAATGAGAACTGGTTGCTAGTTTTCAGTTTTGCTCGTACAGCTTATCACACGAAACCTGCCGCTTGCAAATATTATAGAGTTATAACGAATATGAAGTAGATTTCATCTGCTTTAATTGAAAGCTTATTTTGTTTAAAGATATTTAAAGCATGCTTTCCGTGATACGTTATGAGTGAGCACGTTGTACAACAGTACTCGGGAATCACAATCCATAGTATCTCGCATGCTAACACTATCCTCAATGTGATGCTTTGCACTAGCTAATGACGTACCAGCTTTGCTCTTGATTGGCCTTATGGTCAGTGTAATGGAAGCGAACAGTCTTGTTAATACACTTATGCAAACGAAACAATTGGTGAATTAAATATACATTTCAGTAATTAAACGCTGACATACATATTTTGGACTGGCATTATAGGAACATGATGTTTGTCAGTATTAAGTTAATAAAATTATATTTACCATGATACTATGATAGAGGTTTTATATTAACATGTATATTTTGTTTTAATGGCAATAAACATAAGGGTGAACAATGGGGAAAATAAGACAAAAGAACGGTCGGTGTATTTAGAAATCATTTGTGCGGCAGATACATTACTTATAATATGTGAAATACTTATGAAATCGTTTAGCCGAACTAAAAAAACACATACGCGACCAGACACACAGACGATTAAAAAGAACAAAAACATACAATACAATATGTATACTGTTTATTTGCAAACATATGCAATCCGCCAATATAGAACTATTTACTTTAGGTCATTGTTTTTTACTTTCAACACGCGACAAACATAATCATAGACCGCGTTGAATTGGATGTGAAGTTTCAATAAAAATATCTCTCTCTAGTTGCAATGCCCTAACTAAGATTGATGCAATATGCACATTATCCGTTCCAATTTAAGGCGTCATATGCTGATGAAAGTGTTATTCTTGTAAACCCATCGGTATGCTATACTATCAAGCCAAATGCACGATTTCAAACAATACTTAGCCTTCTGCCTTAAAAATTGAAGACAAGCAACGAACGCGCATGGTCATCAAAAGATCTGAGAACCAACTGTGCATGTTATTTTTTTTACAATATTAACAGCTGTGAAAAAATAGCTTCGCGGTATGTTCTATTATACATTCATATTCGAGTACATTTTATGTAAGGAGCTGTACAAAAATGTTCGCGTTCTGTTAATGCATTTGTGTTATTGGCAATTTAATTGAATCTAGCATTCGCATTTGTTCAACGAAAAAACAATTAACACTCAATCGAAGCGACATCAATTGGAGACTCCTCAGGTCCATCGAAGACACTCTACTGTTCAAAATATTAAAATTAAGGCTGCCTGTTCAAATGATGAGGTCGGTAGTTAATTGGTGAGTGTTTATATATATTGTTTGGTTAATTGATTACATAAAAATATATACACAGTAGATAACAATAAATGGCTTATTTTATGTTATCGGTTCAAACATTGATATGTCAACAGTATGACAAATGCGGATTCTTAGATAACAATTATTATTATACAACAGCATAATCAGGCACACCACCACCACAAACAACAATAACAACAACAATAAATGATATGCATACACATTTGTTTGAAATGCTAGTTGGTGCTATAAAACTGATACGACGATTATCAAAGGAATGAGATGTGTCAAGACAGAGTAATTATTTTCTCTCTTGTTAAGGGCTTACAAACAATCCATATATAATTATAATACGACACACGATATTGTAAAGTTAAATCCTCTATTCTGTGAATTCCGATGAACCCTTAACTATCGAACCCTTTATATTCATACGTCAAACATACAATATAATACAATTGAAAAACAAACCATCTACATGTACTTAAATAAATGCGGTTTAAGTTGGCAAGGACCACTTATCTGCATAGTATGTTTTGATTTGTATTGATCCTATGTACGTATCATATTGCGGCAATGTAAGCGCAGTTCAGAACTTAAAATAACCACGGCAACAACACTTTTCTTTAAACAAAACCAATTGATAATCTGTTGGCGGATGCTAACAAAACTTCATCACCCTCAGTTCATAGGGAATGGTGTTATGACGAGCCTAGGTCAAACACCTTTCGGCTGATTCTCTTCATATTCATCATATAACGGGAATTATTCTGGTATTAAAACGTTCTATAAATATATGAAGTTGTTTTTAAATGATTACTATACGTTTTCTCTAAAATAATGCATTCAAATATATGGTGCAAAGCATGTATGAATGCAAACCTAACATCAAGTTGGAATATTTGTGTAGTATTATCCAAAAGCAATTTTTCTTCTTTTTTCTTTCTTTTTAAAGCATTTGTTAAGGGAATAATAACTAAATGTTTAAATATAATTTAAATTGCCATTTCATCAAAAGTCATGTAGTCAACCTATTACACTATAATATTTAGTAAAAAGGACTCGAAGTGTGTCAGTAATGATTGTACATTGTATTTAAAATAAACGAATAAAGTTGGAAGTAAATAAATATAATGTTTTTTCTATAAAAACTATATCCGACGTTAAAACACTAACTAACTGTTTTAATGTGGTTATTTATAGTATAAATATACATAAAGGTACTATAATAATGAACAAGTATTCCTTGTATATCAAACTGTCGAGTAAGTAACATTTGCTGCAGTTTTTATTGGTTTGCCGATGACGTTTGATACATTCGTTATTCATGTCTAATCTAGTCAGATATGTCTTTCCTTAACCACCTTAGTGTCGATTTTGCTAACCAGGCTAGATATTAATTAAGAAGATCAGCACGTGTACCGCATCGTTAAATTTAGTTCAAATTTTCAAATTATGTCGCACGTGCGGCTATAGCTCATCGAATATATTTTTACATTTTATAGTACCCACATGACAGCCAATGGTAAGACAAGTCCATATTTCGAGGTTCATGGGTTGACCCTCAGTTCATCAAATCGTTGAAAGTGTGAAAACTTCATGCGTTGAAGCTGTCCTCTAAGTGTTTAAAGTAAATATCGTATTTAACCAAATATTTAATAATATCTAAGTAACTGAATCATGGTGGATGTAGAACTGCAATGCGCGACTTTATTATAATATACTTCATAATGGTATGCGTTTTCTAAAAAAAGTCAACAGTTTTTAAGGTACTGAAATTGCAAATAATTTAATATTTCCGACTATAAAACGTTTTAATGTAAATTGTAACATTGAAACCGGAACTGTCATCAAAAAAGACAATTGACGTTGAGTGGAATGTTTAAATGACATGTTCAAAGTGAAATACAAGAGACCCAGTAGAATCAGATGCTCAATTACGTTAATCTTTGGTTCGAAACATATGCATCATACGTGTAATAAGTAATGCATGCATTATGGACAGAAATATATGTAACTGTTCTACCACAGAAAAGCGACGTTTGCCTGCAAATATGAAAGGGAAATAACTCGAGAATAATCTTTTCAAACGTCCGAACGCAAGTTAATTTTCTTATACAAACACAAATGCTATACATTAAACATATGTCTCCTGATCAATTTAATTGAAACACAATGATTCTTTTGTCATGCCCTAACTATACATGTGTTTCTATTATTGCATCTGTTACACAAGCTCTTCTCATTTACAAGTAACAAAGTAGAGCTAATGCGTCCACTTGTTGATTGTAAATTTAACGCAATGAACACGCGTAGTTTATGACGATATTGAGTTAATACAGATTTCATTCAGTTTGTGTGTGTTCAGTTTAAATCGAACCCACAATAAAGGCGGACAACTAGTAATGTATAACATTATAGCGGGTAGCACCATTTTGTATTTTGAAATGTACTGAACTACTTTTTCTTACTAAATAAACTTTGACCTTGTATTTGGTTTGTACAAAATAGCATATTATTGCATAAACTCTATCTATAATGCCCTCTGGTGGGGTGCAGAAACTTGGCAAAAGGAGGGCTTGAACGGGAGAAATCGTGTATTAACAATGGGATTCACGTGCCGTTCAAGCCCTGTTATGTGTTTTTCATATCCATAATCTGGTATACGCGCAGTTACTTCCCTTCTCCAGCCTTCGACGACTTTCCAAGCATTAATGGGGAACTGAATAAGCACCAGTTTCCTCATGCATGCAGGGATAATGACTATTTCAATCCACTTTCAAGTTATACCATCTGCACTCTCTTGACAACAGCTTTATTGTATTGGAAACGTCATTGAAGTTAAGGTTATTTACTCAACACTTTCAAAAGACTATGCTGTAAATGTAAGTGTTTATGTACCTTCAACGTTCCTGCTGTAAATTCCAAAATAATTCCTCATTTCTTACTTTACGCGGCTGCATTTCAACTTTGCATTAATCCACTGTTTAAACACATTTTTAATCGAAAACTGCCTATCCGAAGGTAAAGCCTCGTCATTTCGGATGATGACCGAGTTAGGCATATGTAAAACACAACCTTGAACTGTATTGAAATAATCGAATTATTTTGTCGATGTCGAATGAACAAAACATTGTTTTCAATGTTATTTAAAATTATTTTGGTATTTGTGATTTGTTTATGCAATAATAGCGAAAATACACATTTTCTCGGACATGATCATCTGCGGGCGCTCTCAAAATCCGTTCCTGGATCGGATTTTTCGAGCGCCCACAGATGATCATGCCCTCAAAAACGTGTATTATCCCTATATTCATGCATGTTCCATGCTCCCTTAAACAGCACGTTTGCTTTTTTCTTGCCAATTATGCGGACACGCTTCTTAATGAGACCTTCCAGAAACACATGCAACAAAGGTTCCGTAATAAGCCAACCGTATCATACCAGATGTGTATACATCATTTTAAATACTATTTCCTACGAATCAATAAAAGCAACATTATTTTACTATCAACCGCTGACATCTGTTTCAGCATACAATACTGCTAGATTCGTATATGGATTGTTAAATGTAACATATGGAGAACCACTATGATGAATGTTGACAACTTGATTTGTAATCCTTAAAATACTACGTTAGCTTCACTGATGAGTGAAAAGGTTAATTCATGTTGTTTCACATATTTGAAAATGCTTGGAATGTTTAAATTCGGACAAACGATGCGCAATGAAGTCGCCCAAAGTAAAGGGACTGGAGTTAACAGTAAGTCAAGCTTTACGAGTTAATGTGTAACATACATTACTCAAACCATACTTATATAAGTGTAATTCATGTTGTTTCACATATTTTGAAAAGCTTTTACTGTATCATTTTGAATATTAGATGCACTTTAAAGTCGCCTCCAGTAAATACACTACATTAACCAGTCAGTAAAACAAAACGTGCATATATGTAACCGAAGGAACTTTAATAATACATGTAAAAGTAACCTAAAAAATCAAATAATATGTATATACTTGTGACAGTATTATTATATGGAAATAGTTATAATATAGACATCATGTGGAATCTCTTTCTTACCTGACTTTTAACTGATATTTAAGATTGTTGGTATCTTAACAACCTGCCAACAACAACAAAACAAACATGTACAACAGACAACAGTGATTTTTATATTTTTCGAAAAGTCGTGAACAAATATTATATATCCCGTATTCTCATAGTATCGAGTATACTATCGACCCTCCTTATAGTATCGTGACTTTAAGGAAAAACCCTCAAGAAGTGCTGGAAATGTTAGTTTTTTGGTTTCAATTTTTAGAAGTTGTAATTTGTTTGATGGTTGTCCATGACAATTACGATGATCATTCTCATAATTTCCGGTGTTCATTGGAAGGAAGGTCATGAGCAAGTTTTTTTTTCCATTAAGATACAAGTTTCAGAACAAGAACATGCGCATAGAAACAAATCTAAGGAACCAATTAGAATGGCCGATATTATGAGAACCATACATGACACAGACTTTTACAGGGAGCTAAATCTTGCCAGTACTTTGTCAAAACGATTACGAGTAAAATGCAGTTTTCGTGGTTATTACCAAGAATACACATTTAAATATGGATTGTCAATTAACACATGCGTGTTTTTGTACTTGTTCACTTCCAAAATGTGTATGTATTCATAAAGAGAGCCGATTCTACGGATAGACATGCAACAGATGTCAAACCTGTTTAGCTCAGATTGTTTTCTAATGGTACTGAATTAACATATCCGACTACTCATTTCGGATTGCAGTAGACAACTGAAATACATGTCAATTGTATTCTTTTCCTTTAAGCATTTTCTTTCCGCATGTTTCGTGATGCTTAATGGCGTCGATAAAATGAAACATAAACATCTCATGAACGACGTTACTGTTTTTGTTTCATCTAAATCATAATTATAGATATTAAAGGATCCCATATTTCCATTCGTTGAAAAATATATAGATTCTTAATGCAATTGTCTGGTATGGAACATCAAGAAAAATAAGAACACAGAGCACCGAATGTCCCCAGCAATCGTTTAAGAGTAGAAACATATCGGACTTAATTCCAGACTTGCCTAATCTTTATTCTGATTGCGTAAAAAGACAAGACGGTCTCCAAGAAATAATTTACATTAGAATATGCGTATGACAATATTGGCCCACGTTATAATGTAACGAAAGTTTTTTCTCGTCTGAACGCTGTGCAAATGCTGATATTATGTATGCTGATTAGGCTTCACATGAAACCGATAGCACGCAAACGCTGCTTGGCCGTCATGTTTGATTTAGTCGATAATTAAAGTAAAAGAGATAATTGATGAAATGCATTTGTAATCTACTCAACTCATTTAAATATTTTGACAAAGCCTCCCCAAAAACTGAAGAGTGAAATTTAAGTGTATAACCAAGTTAAATTTGAAAGTTTTGTAACTGCTATGAATTAACTAGCAGGAAATATTTTGATAGGACTATTAAAGGCCTAATAGAGAAGAGTTAGCCAACAGAATAAAGCGCGAAAGCTATGATGACAAATATAATGTTTACACTGCAAAATGTTTCAATTCCAAAGCTTAACACTTTAAATGTATTATTATTTAAACAAAGAGAAAATGTGTTTGAACTATTTTTCAATTCAAGAGGGCTTGTTCATTGTATGCTTGCTTCCTGTTTTACTAAAAATACAATAAGTATAGTTTATTTTTTAGATAAATCAAGAGTAGATCGCATTTATAATGGTCAATCATGAAATAGCTTAGCAAATAATACTAATCCAAGGAAGCAAAATGAAATGTTAAAAACCACTGCGTTAGTCATGCACACATTATGGACATACATATATGTTGCCTTTCTACACTACAACCGCGACGTGCACAAGCAATTATGAGATGAAAATGGCTCCAGATTATTTTTTAAGCATCTGAATACAAGTTGCTTCCCTTATAAAAGCGTCATGCGCAAAAATGCTATACATTATAAATGTCTCCTTATGTACTTAGTTGAAATATAATGACTTTCTTTTCTAGCAATAACTATTTACAATATAACGGATTTAACTTATGCATTGAATTGTTGAATTGTAATTTAAATACAATGAACACACTTTATTTATGGTGATTATTCTAAGTTTATACAATTCAAGATTTCAAAAAAGTATGTGTATAGTTTTTACTCAAACCAAAAGCAAATGCGAAAGGCTTTTATTTTATGAGATTATTATAATTATAAATGTCCGTTACACGTGTAGGCAGTACCATTATTATTTGTAATTTTAAAGGAAATGACAGACTATTACTTTCTGAATTAACTTTGAGCTTTAATTAGTTTTTTTATTAAATAACATCTCCACGCATCGTCTCTGTTTAATTTGACAACACTTACACATTATGTGAACATGTTTAATTATATATTCAAGGAACACATGCTACACAAGTACCGTAATTAACCTACCGCGTTTGTTTACATTATTTATTTTAAATAAAACATTGTTTTCCCATCAACATTTGACATCTATTTCAGCACGCAAGACTACTACATTCCCATATGGGTTGTCATATGTAACATATGGAGCAACTTCTGGTGAATGTTAACAACTAGATTTGTAATCCGCAAAGGATGAATCTGGCTTTACTTATAAGTAAAAAGGTCAGTTAATGTTATTTCAATTCGTACATAAGATGCGCCATGAAGTTGCCCCCAGTAAAGAGACTAAATTAACATGTAAGTCAAACGCTTCGAATATATGTTATTTTCCAAATTACTCAAGTTAAACGTGTAAACGTGTAACCGAACTTAATATAAATACATGTTTAATTTGATTTTAACAGCAAAACGTTAAAGAGCGAAAAGAAGTGTAACATGACGCTTACAGGAAATAATAATGGACAGAAATATCAAAAGGAAAACGCGTTTACGAGGCTTTAAAAGTATTAATTGCAAACCACCAGAAAAAACACACACACAGAACAAACATTTACAACAACAAATCATTTTGGTTTGATATCTGTTTACATGTTGCGTAATATTTATTGTAAACATAAACCATAACTGTTTGATTATGATCGTTTAATGGAGCAGAATTTACATATTTATTTGCTGATAAAAAATAAATAAAGACTGAACGTGGAAAATGAATTCCTGGTCATACAAATATGTTCTTTTGGCATATTTCGTGATACATAATTTAATTTCTTCGCTTAAAAACATAAACATCTTATTGCTGCCAATTGAACAATATAACTGTCTTTGTTTCATCTAATTCATAATTATAGTTATGTGAACATTCCATATTCAAAATCTAAGAAACATATATCCGACTCTTAATACAATATTCTGGTATGGCACAACAAGAGAAACAATATTGCTGACTGATTAAACACAAAGCAGCGAATTCCCCTAGCAATAGCTTTAGAGTATAACAATATCGGGATATCTTCCAGACTCGCTTCATCGTTATTCTGATTGTGTAAAGAGACAAGACAGTCTCCAAGAAATAATCCACATGAGAATATTCTGATGAACATGTTTGCCCACGCTGTCATGTAACAAGAGATTTCATCTCGTCTTCACGTTGTACTACTGCAGATATGATGCATGCCTATTACGCTTCACATGACACCAAAAGCTCATTGGGCGTCATTTTGAAATGAAGTCGGTAGTTAAAGTAAAAGACAGAATGTTAAATGCGTTTTCCATTTATTGAACTCATTATAATAGTAAAGAAATGTCGTGCAGAAAACTGCAATATTTAATTAAAATGTGGGTACCCAAGGCGGATATGAAACAATATTTTTAAATTACTGCTAATTATTGCGCGTTAATCATTTACAGCAAAACGTTAAAGAGAGAAATGAAATAAGATCAGCCCGAAGAATTCAACGCAAATTTGTTCATTATTATAATGCTATACATTTTCATTCCAAATATTGAACAATATAACTTGTATCTCCCTAAACCAAAACCAAAAATGCAGTTCAAATAATCTAAAATGTGTGTTTTCTGAATGTATTTATTAAATTGAGATGATAGCAGCGATGCTCCAACACTAATCAATAAGTAACCATACCTCTTGTATTTCATCAACAATTCAAAGAAATAAAAAAAAACATATCAGTCGATTATTAACCTTATTACATATAAAAATATGGTAGCTCCAATATTGCAAACCTATAAAAGATATTCGCTCTTTCCTTGACAGACCAGACTTTCAGCATCTTATGAACAAAATATAGTTATATTTAATTATAATATGATATTTGTATGATTTGACATACCGTTCTTTCTAACGTTTTCATGTGATTGTGCCGTTACTTTTGCAAACTTTGCATCTTGTTTTAATCAAAATACACACCCTTCATGTATAATGCATGCATACTTACAGTTATTCTTATCTGGTTTTTTTCCGAAGTATACCTTAAGTTGACACAGAAATGTGCGATGCTTTACATAGAGTTTTCATCTCCTTATTTTGCTTTGATATTTTATTAGGATGTTTTTTCTGTAAATTATCAAGAGCAGATTGTATAAATTATGGTCAGTTAAGAAATAGCTTTGCAAATAATTATACATCGATGTAAGCATATTCAATGGCGAAGAACCACTGCGATTTAATTATTTATCACTCGTACAATACTATGTTAAGTATTCTAAAGGTCTATTTCTCATTATTATGTTCAGTAGAAAAATATTAACGCGTTAAACTTGTTTAAATATATGTATCCGTGTTTGTGCGACAGGAAAATGTAAATTTATAAAAAAAAGCTTTGCTCACGTGACAAAAAAGCAATTAACTAATGTGCTCAGTTCTTTATCAAAGGTGATATTACGTTCTGTTGTAGCTATCGGAATTGATTAAAGCTGGAAAATCGTTGGGTATTGTGAACTGATTTACGCGGAGTCATTAATGTGATAAGAACTATTGGAAAATACTTGCCCGCTCATGGTTTGTAACAGTAGCTTTGGAGACCTAGAGCGACTATTGTTTCGGATCTTTGCATTAACGAACCATTTACGGAGTGCGGTCTTTCCAATGCGCTCATTAAATTTTCAGCATGTTAGACGCAAAATAAATTCATTGACGCGCGTGTCTCTTAATAAATCGTAATATTTGGCTAGCAAGAAGTCTTCGTTTTGTGTTCTGGATTGACTATGTGGAATAGGTCAAGTAAGGGATGCTTTCTGTGTGGTTTCATTTATTTGACTATTTTTTTAGGAAAGCTTTAGGAGTTACTATTACTGGATTGCTTATATAATATTTTGTTCATAGGCCCGCTGATTGAATTGTAGAGTCTGTGCAATTTACTTCAGGTATAAGTAACGGATTTAATACCTTTTTTTAAAAGACTGTGTGTTTTGTTTATTGTATAACATGTTACAGTTTGGTATTATGCGGGAACACGTCAAAAATGTAATGAAAGCCTTAATTTGAAGATAAAATTTCAACAACTAAATACCGTATATTGTTAAGTATTGCAGTACGCATACGAGTAAAACACTATTGATCCCATGGATGGTAAATAACCTATTTACATAAATGTTGACTTCTAGATGCATTGCGTTTTCATTAAAGTTGTGGTGATCATTCCGTTAAGTTCACTCAAATTATATTGACGTATTGAATGCATCAGACATTAATACAATAGTTTAATAAGTACCCATGGATCGAAATATGATGTTTGCTTATATACTTAGCGTTCATACTGTAAGCCAATATTAAATGAAACATCAGTGACAAAATTATTCACAACGACGGTTGGAAGTCTACTGTGGATAGTGTCAGTGTGTTCGACAACGCAAAGGGAGTAAACATTAAACTTTCACTTTAAGATAACAGTTAAGCTGCCGTATGTTTGACACCTGTACAAATGCATAAAGTGAACCAGCCATGATATTTTCTTCTTTTATTATAGCGACTGCAACTGGCGAAAAGACAAGCATGAAAGACGACGTGCGAAAGGAGAATGAACAGTTGTGCATAGAGTTGGACAATCTTGGTCGAGAGCATAAGAAACTGAAACAGATAGTAGACCAGCTGTCCACGGACTACGAGGAATCGAAGGCGTACGATCCATTAAGGCGGTATGAGAAACTGAAGGGCATGGTGAAACGGACAATTATGCACTTGAAACTGAACCCCGATGAACCGAACACAATCCAGGCGGGAGTTGTTGGTGGCCTCATGCAGGGCTGCAGGGACATAAGCCATCAGGCGGAGAGTGCGAGGAGGCGAGAAGATAAATACTCAAGTACGTTTGGCGTCATGTTTTGCCTGTGTTTTGCGTAAACAAGTACACACATAAACAATGGTTTTCGTTCTAAACAGTAAGCTTGAGAATTTTTACAATATATTGTTTTCACATAAAAAGTATGTATTTCTTGTTTATACTCAGTTTGTTATATTTTGTTCATAGGCCCGCTGATTGAATTGTAGAGTCTGTGCAAGTTGGTTAGTAGAAAAATACGACCACGAGAAACAAAGATGAAATTCATGCGTAACTATAACGTAGCACTATAACAAAGATGACACGTTTACATTTGCACGGTTAGCCTTTCATTAAAATCATTATTGCCTATACTCATTAGAAAGATTTCTTCCCTGTAGAAATGTCCAGACAAGAGTTACAACAAGAAAACGTGCACCTGCAAACCCAAGTTCGAGAAATGCGACGAAAGTGTGCAATTATACGTGACGTCATAGACAATTTGCAGAAACATTTCAACGCTTCAAAACGCCACCCTGCCATCCAGCGTTACAACATGCTGAAGGCCATGGTAAAAACTGTAATACATGATGAACTTATATAATCTTTATGCCGGATTGCAAACTGCCACCTAGGACATATAATGCTGGGCATTCGCAATTTCAGTTACAAATGGTATGTAAATTGACCGATCCATATGCGTGCGTCCGTTGAGATGTTTTGAAAAGTGTTTGTTTATATGTGCATGTTGGCGCATGTAATGTTTGCCAAACAAATTGCTACCATGTTTGTAAGAGTTTTATAAGTATACATTTTCCAATTGCCATGAATGTGTGTGGGCATGTGGAATATTCAAAGCACACGACAATATAATTTGTATTAAACACGTTGAGAAATGTAACTCTTTATTTGAAAGAATGCTACACATTTCTTTTTTTTCCAGAATAAAAGGCCAATTGCCAATTGTTTTGTGATATATCAGGTGCGGTTAAGAAGAAATTGACCGCAATTCTTTTATTCGTGCCGAGCCAGATTTATTACAAAACGTTTGGAAAGTAACCTTTTGTTTAATATACTGTGTATCAAGTACTTATGTTTAGCTATTGTGGTCAGTCTGTTAATCTTGCGCCAACAACGTTCTTCTCGTTACCACTCTATAGTAAAATCGTTTCATCTAATGTTTGTGAAACTTGTGCAAAATGTTGATCTTGGAAATATTGAGACCGAGTTTGAATAAATTTCAATGGCTGAATTCTTAGAAAAGTATTGTTAGCAATCTAGATGTAAATTCTATGACATAATCTTGATGAAATATGGTCAGATGTATGTATAGACAATATCTACCCTACGTGCGTCCAAAAACCAAGTAATTAGGTGGAATCTTTTCGAATATGTATTGGTACACTTTTATTTAGATACATGTATAGCTCAATCTTGGTTAAATTTGGTAAGAAACGTTATCTTAACCATATCTTGGACGAGGTCGGATCTTCCTTACGTTCGTAACAAAAAAAGTTGAGCCATGTAAAGTCTTAGAAAAACCTTGGTACCATTCTATAGGTCACATATATGACTCAGTGTTTATGAAAGGTGGTACATGTATATATTGACAATAATTATCATATCTTGTTTTAATTCTAGGAGCTTCATTAATAACTCAATCTTGATAAGATATTGTCAAAACTTTATATTTCTTGTATCTACGTTGAGTTTATATCTAGATTACGTTGTTCCGAATACTAGATAATCAGGTAATATCTAAAAAATGTTTTTACAATTCTAGAATTTAAAACTCTACCTTGATGAAACTTAATCGGGATGTTTAATTAAAAAAAAACTCTATACATGGTCCTCAGGTTAAATCTTAGAAAACAAATATTGTTTAAATTATACAGTTATTGTCGCAGGTATTGCTCAATATTGCTTAAACTTTAGTAGATTGTTTTCATTTTGACAAAGGTTAGGTCTAGTTAAAATAATTGGCACTTGCGTTTAAAAATCCGTCGTCTGTTAAAAAATTATAACAACATTGTTACTGTCTAGTTGCTGCTTTTATGACACAGAATGGTAAATATGTTTAAATCTGAGGAAAGGTGATTGATTCAGCACCGCCATGGCTTTCTTATTCTGTTTCGTCATCCATCAATGCCATCATAATTTAAAACATACTCAAGCATAATCTGTAAAACGCTGCATGTTTAGGGTTATTATGTTGTATAACTTGTGAACGATCATTAACATCGTCACGAGTTATTTTGTTTATTACTTGTAAAATACATTTTTTATGTTTTTATTTTCGTCTGTTTTTGAAATTTAAGACATATTGGTGTCAAAATGTTGTATTTGTTAATTTTCTTGTTTTTTAAAAATACAAATGATGACTTTACAGTTGATTTTGAGTAACTACAAATATTGACTGGTAAAAATGCCTTCTGACCGATTTAAACATATATCCGGGTAAATACCAGCATAGAGTATGCAAAACCGTTATCTTTGTTATTATATTGATATGCAATTTTGACACAAATAAGCGTGTTTTTGCATTTAGTGACGTTCATGTTTATTTTCAATGCGATGCTCATAAATCATTGACATACGCAATATAAATTTCTGATTACTGCTTTTCTTTAAGTCATTTTTTTCATAGGTATTTCATATTGATTAAGTTTCTGTCTATGCGTTTCTATTGTAAAATGTCTTGCTACAGCTTTCTGTATATAATTTACCGAATATGTGCATTGTTTGATGTAAAGCTCTATAAATCGATTAATTATGCAGTTTTTAATAAACAGACAAAACAAGACGCAAATCAGTTTAGTTCTTACGTCCAACGTCTAATGTGGTATAGAGTATATACTCTCGAAAACGAAAAACACAACAGTAAATATGTATACGAATTGCAAATGGTTACGATGCTTTGATGTTTTAGCATTGAAGTTAAGTATATAAAATACATTTGCTGCGAATCTGTCGTGGTAGAAACTAGTCCGACAAGAGCTTTTTTTCTAACGTTAAACTACATTTTTGCCCATCTTTTATACATATCAAGTAGTATAAATAATACAACAATTAAACACAGTCTTTAAGTCACATGGTGGTTGAAGCAAAAGAGTGAATTAAAGGGATTTGTTCACGGTTTCTTGAAATGACAATATTTTTGTTTTTCCCCGGATATAAAACAAATCAAAGAATGCTATAAATCAAGCGTAATACCAGGATGTATAATAGAAATTTAACAAAGTATCATAATTTGGAATCGATGAATAATTTAGCGTTTCAAACAAGCAACTATGGAATAATAAAACATTATTATGTTTTTTTTGTTTGTTTAATTCACTCAATCAAGGATAAAATGTGCATGTATTAAACAGTCCTGGTGGCCGTGTGGTTGAGACATAATGTTTATACTGTTTTCAATTCAAAGTTCATAAGTTCGAGGCCGGCATAGTATGAATGTGTTTCTTAATCTCTACTCGTGTCAGTATAAGGTTGTCTTTTATGGTGTTTTTTAACACTATCATAACCAAGAGAACAAGAAAATTAATATATACGCAAATCAAAACGTAAACGTTATATAACCCATTCATAATATTATTAATATAGTATACACGCAACAGTTTACTTAAAAGCCTGCTAGTTTAATGTATGAAAGCATAGTCTAGCACGGAGCTGTAAAGCATAGTAAATAGCTGTTGGTGTTTAATCATAAACATAGATGCACGAATCACATTCTTAAAGGATTGCGTTTACTATAAAAGAATAATGTTCCATAACTCAAAAGATTTCAATTGTAGTGTGTGAGAATAAAATAACATCATTTCATTTCGTAAACGGGAGTGTTGATAATGCGTATTCTAAAACGAACGATGGCCTTGAAGCATTGTCACATTCATTTAAGTACATATTATTTGCCTAGACCAGCCAAACAAGTCCAGTCTGTTGACATTGGCATCGTATCCAGATCTGTGGAATAATCGAAGAGCACAGATTTGATATAATCATATGTTGTAATCCTATACTTTTCTTTATTGACATATAGGGAGACTTCTAGACGCTTGATCAATATTATCATCGTAGAATGAAGGATATTATCCAGTAAAAGACACACACAAAATATTTTGGAAAATTCGATATTTCGTTCAAATATTAAAATTGTTGGTGTATTGGCGTCACGCAATTGCATGCGTGTATGTTTTAAGGGTGCAAAAGACGGATTGTTATTAAATTATTCAAAATGGTCTTCTTAAACCAACGACTTAAATATAAATTCCATAGAAGAATCAAGTTAATGTCCTGCTAAGTGTTAGTTTTACGGTACTAACCAACGGTTTGTTGTGCAGATGATTGTTATTGGAACTCTCCGTTAACCTCGTAGTTTTATTATTACGCATCGGCACTCCAAACCGTTTGTTCTTATCGCCATAACCCACACTTACTCTAAATGATTGTGTAGGTCAGATGTTTCCAAGTTTTAATTAACTTATGCACTTCACTGTTAAATAAGTATTGATGTGTGCTTATAAACCTTGTATTAATATGATATTTACAATCAGTAACGTATTTAATATATTGAATAGCTAACGTATTGCGAAGAAAACCAACATTTTATTACCACACATGTGTATAAAAAATATTAACATCGCCTTTGAAAAGCTTACGTTTAGCCATGCCGCTATATTAGCTAACGAAGTATAATGTCCATTTATATTATAACTTAAAATTTGTATGTGTTGGCATATTCTTAAATAAATATTGAGGTAGGATTGTCAAGATTGTGTTCATAATTAATTTATTTCATTCATTAAATATCTCATGCTTACAAAAAACAACAACAAAGTATTGTAACTTCCACATATGTGCAGAATACATTGATGCTATTATGTCAATATTTGTATTTGTTTGCATATTCTTAATATTTTAAAATTCATATAATTGCTGTAAAAACTTCTGACACGTTTTAAAACGTTTATGTAATTGCTGCAAAAATATTATTCCACAGAACCAATAAGCGTTTGATAGCAAATTAGCTCTTGTCTCTGTATTGTTTCAGCCTACACAATTGTCGTTACCTAAATTCTACAGTTCTCCTTCATTTCCAACGTATTGTTAAACGCCCACTTGCGCCTTTCAGATTTATTGATTCCATTGTCGCCTACAAAGTGTTATTGTGTTTGGCGTCCGAAAGCTTCTCGGTTATAATGGTCTACTTATGCCCACTACATAATGTTGAAGCCGTGACCAAACACGAGCAATGAGATATCTAAGTCTCAAAACATGAGAATTTACGAGTTAAATGCGCAGACGCAATACACAAAAACCGGTTTGGAAAGCTGGACAAATAGAATGCATTACAATAACACATTTTTATGACAGTACCGCTTCGGTGTTTTAGTTTATGACTAGTGTTACCTGATAACTACCACATGGCCTTTCAATGAGTTTAAAGCTAATAAAGGCCTGCATTACATTGCTCTTAAAATAGGCAGAACTATCATAAAACATGTAACGCGACTAAACGACTCTGTGAAATATAGAATAATATAATGTTGCATAGAACCAAACAGTTTGGCGAGTACCATATTATTGACAGTTCTGAAGAGTAAACTAAACACGCAAGCTAAGATAGGGAATGTGAGCTCATTCTAATAGTGAATTAACGGATTTAAGGGTTCACACTTTTCTGACATCATTTGCCTCAAATTTGAATGCATTGTCGTAACCAAAAAAATAATTATGTATTCGCCTTCTTAAAAACATGCTTTTGATGCATGGAGACGGGTTCTGTATAAAATATTTAATGCACCTTTTCAAGTTGT